>NW_027041192.1:537500-622944 GCF_037179485.1 Ochlerotatus camptorhynchus
TGGTGCATCCTCTTTTGTTACCTGGTATAACCTCGTTTGCGTTCGATCTATTGTTCGGTTGGTTTGATGAGCCTAGCGTTTGTTAACGCATAGTGGTTTTTATTTGCACGGTTTTGGTGTATTTTTGGAATTCAAAATATATGCTGTAATTGTGATTAAAAGTGTACTGTTTTTGCTAGGCAGTTTGCAGCTTGGAGCAAATGATCGAAGTTAAAGTGTCAGCCACACAGAATGATTATCGGGTTGTACTAACATTGTTGAAGGAAAGTTTGGTGCATAGTCTTGATGAACCGGTAATGATGATCAATGAAATAGCTTTGAAAAGGTTAAAGGCAAGCTAGTTGATGATTAATTCGGTGAGACGTTTTCTTTTATATTTAATTCTACATCCATTAGTTTACCCATGAGTTAAACTTAAAGGCTAAGCTACAAAGCAAAACCATGCTGGAGGTGGCTGGGTTCGATTCCTAGTCCAGTCTAGGAATTTTTCGGTTTGGAAAATTTCTCGACTTCCCTGGGCATCGAGTATGATTGTACTTGCCACACAATTATACTAATGCAGAAATGGTACAGGCATCGAAAGCTCTCAATTAATAACTGTGGAAGTGAATCTAGAACACTAAATTGAACTAAACACACGCAATAAGCTAATATGCGATATGCTTGAAATGTGAAGAAGAAGAAGAAGAAGAAGAAGAAGAAGAAGAAGAAGAAGAAGAACAAGGGTTTAACCTTCTTCTTCTTCTTTTTCGCATTTCAAGCTTATTGCTTATCGCATATTAGCTTATTGCGTGCTCTCAACTTAGTGTTCTACTAAATGCACTTCCACAGTTATTAATTGAGAGCTTTCGATGCCAATACCAATGCATGAATTTGTATATTGTGTGGCAAGCATGTCCAGGGAAATCGAGAAAATTTCCATCCCGAAAGATTCCCTCGACCGGACAGGGAATCGAACCCGCCGCCTCCAGCTTGGTAATACCGAGCCTTTACTGACTAGGCTATGAGCCCCCCCCCCCCCCCCATGAGCTTAACCATATGCTCTAAATTGGCGAAAAAAAAATTCTAATCATACACCATTTCCAACTAACGCAAACTTCCTCCCGTGACATCTATGAAGGTAATATGGGATCTCTGTACCTTCTTAAATAGATGTTGGACTAATTTCCCATTATATCCCCTGCGATTAACGGCAACCCACGGTATTTTCTGCAAAATGTAAGAGCTGAAAATTTCAAAGTCAGTTTGGAATATTTCTTGAAATGTTTTATGATCGAAAATGTAAACTTGTATGATATATCACGGTTCATTAATTTGCATCACGATGAATAGAAATTTTCACTTATTGTTGGAACTGTGTGCTCTTGAAATCAATTTATGTAACCAGAAATAAATGTTATAACTCTGTTCAGAATTGAAATGAGGTAATATTGAATTAAACCTCTGAACCCCGTGCACTCTATAACCGTGCAGTACTAGAGTACGTACATATCTCTCGTTACCTCTTCTTCGAATGATCATGCAAACGAACGTAGGAAGATTTGTAGAGTTTTACTCGTAGCTATTCTGTTCTACCAGTATACAAGAGTCAGATAAGTTATTTGCAAATAAACAAGAAAATAGTTCGTATCTATTACTATATCTCTGTCAGATATTGAAGTTCGCAACAAAGCAAACTCGTTCTCTTATACTAAGATCGGACCAAATTTGTTTCTTTTCCGTACAAACTCCATAACAACGACCTGAATATTAATGTATGTATGTATGTTTGTAAGGTAGTTACCATGCCTTCAAAGATCTTGTCTTGTATGCTCTACTGCTACTGCTAGCTCTACTTCATAGCAAGATCAGTTTGAGCTATCATAAACAGACACACTTACGTGAAATTCAAGAGTATTTAAGAATCGCCTTCCAACGATACGATCCAACAAATTGAATAACTCATTTCGCAATACGTATTAAGCTTTCTACAGGATGGGTTCAATCTCACTGAAACTGTTGAAGTAGAATTCACACCACCATGATAGTGTTTATTCCCTCCTAGACTCCGGTTGTCATACCACTCCATCGTCTAGTTCTTGGTCAAATGATGCCCTGATGCTTCCTCCAATCCCAGTATTTATTAACATAAAGTAAATATTCAAACATGAAATAATAAGATGTCATTAAAGTGCATAAAATAGTTGATATTCTGCAATGAAAATAATACATATTTTGCAAATAATACATATTTTGCAAATAATAAGATGCAGCCAGAGCTGGTAAATATCACGGCCGTCATGTGACAATGAGAAAACAGGTTCTCTCACTATCACGAGACGAAACTACCTATCACTAGCTATCTTGTCATTTTTCAAGCACTCAAGCACTCATGAGAATAATTCTTATGTGGTTTTGACATCAACATTTGTAACTGATTTAGATGAATTTAAGCAAAGAACCGTATGTAATCGGTAGAGTGAATATATTATTAAGATTTCCTCGGTATAAGTTACTTTAATAGCATTAAATGAGCTAGTAATTACGATGATCACAACACTGTCACGTTCTGTCATGACAAAAAATTCGATGAGATTTTGAAGAAAATCTCTATCATCGTTTTCTCATCCAATGACAGTGACAGAAGTATCTCTGTAAATATCGCGTGAGATGTTTCATTGAAAATGACATTTGCCAGCCCTGGATGCAGCTCTATGTCTCCTCAGCTCACAATGTATTTATTTATTTATTTATTTATTTATTTATTTATTTCGTCAACCAACGTAGACTAGTACAATAAATTAATACAGTTTTGTTTTCTTAAATATATATTTATATAAAAAAGTAGTGTCAGCTTTCTTGTCTTTTCTTTTATGAGTTGTTATTTCTTATGGAATAAAAATATTGCTTTAGTTTATGCCGAGACATTGTAAAGTCAATGGTTTCGCAGTGTTTATTGTAAGAGGCCATCATGCGGTTTAATGGCCCATATTTTGCATAATTTGTGCGATGATGTTTTATGGCAAATAAATTTCGATTTCGGAGTTGCCGAGTGGGTGCATGGAAATTTAATTTTGATAAAAGTTCTGTTGAGTCAATTCGCTGCGAAACGATATCATTTACAAATGAAACCATTGCATATTCACGACGCTCTTTTAATGTTTGTATGTTTATAAGCATGCAGCGTGCTTCATATGATGGAAGAGGAAATGAAGTCCAACCTAATTTACGAAGAGCGTATAATAGAAATTGTTTTTGTACTGATTCTAATCTTTCTTCGTGCGTGATTGAAAATGGAGGCCATACAATGCTGCAATATTCCAGTATTGACCTCACATAGGCAATATATAGTGTTTTAATTGTGTAAGGGTCCTGAAAGTTATAGCAAAAGCGCTTGATAAAGCCTAGCATGTTATTTGCCCTGTGAATAATTGTATTGTAATGGTCTATGAAAGTTAGCTTAGAGTCTAAGATAATTCCTAAGTCCCTAACTCTTTCACATTTGTCTACAGTTTGATTTCCTAATGCAATTGAAATATTTGAAGTTGTTCTTTTTCTACTAAATGATATTAAGTTACATTTTTTTACATTCAATTCTAGTAGACTTTTTTTGCACCATATGTAGAATATGTGTATTTCATTCCGGAATATATTGATGTCTTCTTCATTTCTTATTTCCAAAAAGAGCTTCATGTCGTCGGCATAAATAAGCAATTTAAGTTTTTTGAGAATGTAAGATATGTCGTTTACGTATAGAATAAAAAGGAGAGGTCCCAAATGAGAGCCTTGGGGGACGCCTGAAGTGACTTGAATTGGGCTCGATTTCTTTCCGTTGAATTTAATTATTTGTTGGCGGTTAGTTAAATATGATTCAAGCCATTTCAGGAGCCCTGACTTAATTCCAATTTTTTGCAGTTTAAAGAGTAACATTGGTATGTCAATGCGGTCAAATGCCTTGCTAAAGTCTGTATAGAGAGCTTCTACGTGGTTTCCATTATCCATTGCATTCAATGAATAGTCTATAAATTCAAGTAAGTTGGTCGAGGTCGAACGACCCTTGAAAAAGCCGTGTTGCATGTCAGTAATTCTATTTTTGATTTGGAGAAATAATTTTTCGTTGATAATTGACTCGAAAAGCTTAGGAATGCAAGAGATAATGGCTATTCCACGATAATTACGTACGTCAGATTTTCGACCAGATTTAAAGATAGGTACTAGAAATGAGGTTTTCCAAATTTTAGGGAAGGTTCCGGATTCCAGGGACATATTAAAAAGCCAAAACAATGGAGCAGTGAGTTCCATTGCTAGACATTTAATAAATACTGGAGGAATTCCGTCAGGTCCAGGACCTTTTGAGGCATCTAAATTTTTTAAAGCCTGCAAAATGTCCTGCACTTGAAGTTGATTGAGGCCAATGTCCCTTGAAAATTCTGGATAAAATGCAAAATAATCGCGGTCACGATCTTCTTCAGAAAATGTCGTATAAATTTCTTGAAAAAATTTTGCGAATAGATTACAGTTTTTTTCCGAACTATCACCGACATTTTCGTCTAGATGCATTATTGAAGGAAAATTGTCAGATTTTAATTTCGTTTTTACGTAATTAAAGAAGTTCTTCGGACAGGACTTTATTTCACGTTCAGTTTTTGCATTATATTCTTCAAATGCAGTACTGATAGCTAAATTCAGTTGATCGCATAGATCCAAATAAATTAATAAATTATTACTACTATTGTGTTTTTTATAAATTTTATGTGCTTTTTGCTTCCGATTTTTCAAGTTTTTTATTTGTCTGTTAAACCAGACTGGATTTTGTGTGTTTCTGTTACGTCTTTTTTTCTTCAAAGGTATTTCTTCCGAAATTATTTCTGTTAAAATTTTATAGAACACGTCTATACCAATTTCGACATTTCCTACATTCCTTAAAATTAATTGCCAATTGACACTGTTTAATTTAAATTTTATTTTTTCGTAGACTGCTAATTTGTATTCAAAGACTTCTTCGTATTCGCAGTCGTTGGGTCTTTGGTTTTCATGCATAAATAAAGAATATTCGATTGCTGTGTGAAACGCTTCATTTTTCCACAGTGGATTTAATGATTCGGTCACACAGAAATCTTCATAAATATTCGTTAGTAAAAAGTCCAAATAGCAATTTTGTTGGTTTTTGATGTGGTTAATTTGGTTCAGTCCTAAATTAGCAGTTTTGTCAAATATGAACTGCAATGTTTCATTATCCCCAACGACTGGGAGTAAGATACATTCATTTTCAGAGTCCAGAATGAAGTCAGCATGGCGTTGATTAAAGTCTCCATAGATGTGAACTTTAACCTCAGGAGGAAGGTCAGATAGAATTTGTTCAGCACTTTGGAAGAAGGCTTCATAAGTGCTTTTATGAGCATGGTCTGGTGGAAAATACACTGAGGCGAACACGTGCGTTTCACCGGCTATGTGTGATTTCACCCAAATATGCTCAAATTCTGTAAATTTTGGTGTAATGATGAGTTCTGAGTTAAAATTGGTCGCAAGAGCTATAAGGACTCCACCGCCTGACTTCTTCTGAGTTGCATGAAAATTTCTGTCGTCTCTGAATACATTAAAGGCATTTCCAAAGATTTCTTCACTTTTTACGCTTTCGTCCCAGCTTGTTTCAGTTGCCAGAATGACCGAAAAGGATGAGCATAATAAATGTTGATAAATTTCCTTCATTTTAGCTGGGCTTTTCATGCGATTGAAATTTTGACAATAAATCAAAATTTCAGTCGCATTCTGTCTGTGTGAAGAAATTGTTGGAAATACGTCGGTTGATAAAGTATGGTCATTGTTATTATTAGTTACCTCAGTCTCATGCCGAGCATCGTTATATAGAAATAATGAGTCTTCCTCAAGGTGCGTCAGCGGCGTTGAAAATTTACAGGATTGTAAAATTTGAGGGCGGCCTCCCTAGTAGATTGTAGCCGTTGCGTGCGTTCACTGGACAGGAATGTACGGTAGGATTGCAGGTCTGCCAAGGCGTCGTTTCGAGTAATTCCAAGTTCTTCATGGACGTCCAGGAAAATTTCGTGCAGGAGATTTCTGTCTTTTGGTAGTCCTTCAGCTGCTAGCATTAGAATAGCACTGGTTTTGGTGATTCCGCGAATACATGTTGATGATGGCTGGTCATGCAGGAAGGAGAGGTAGGTCCGAACAATGTCCATAATTTTCGGGTCCCTTAGACGGGCCTTCAGGAAGCGTTGGTCGCCAGTTACGGACTGTTCAGTAAGTTTCACTATTGGCGGACGCATGGGGTCCAGAAGAGGAGGGTGTTCTCGCTCAGTTGGTTTTTCAGTTCGATAAGGGTTAATAGTTTCCCCTTTTTCGAAATTAATGTCAGGTGGATGTAACACTGACATGTCAAGGTTATATTAAAGATATACTTATTTTTAACTCGAATGACACTTGCTTTTCTCTCCTTACACAGTGTACGGAAAAACTCAAAAACTCAAATATCATGCATGAGTTTATGCGCCTATGAGTTTTGCCTTTCAAAATTCAACGTCGCAAAAATCACCGATGAGTTTTCAGGTTCAAAAATTCATTGCTTTATATTTGGCGTTATTCATTGTTATTACTATTGTTTGTGCATCAGGGGTTGGAAAATTAACACAACATGCATAGGTATGATATCAATTGACGTTTGAGTGGTTTTTATGAGTTTAAAGCTGGAATGATTTTTCAACGTTGTGAATTTTGTTTGCCGCATTCGCACGCGAGTTTATTCTTGCGGGGAGGCTCAATGAATGAGATTTGACAATGATTTTCCGAACACTGCTTACAATAATGAAAAGATTGTGATGACTAACAGGACTAACAATAAAATGGAAATCGAATCTCATCCAGATGATGCCTTGCATAACGAGAAATAAACTTTAAAATAAATATATGCATATAATGTTATTTATTATTGGTCGAATAAACAATGGACAAAAGGACAAATGATTAAATGAAGGACAATAGGTTTAATGACCCAAAGATGAACAAAACGTCGAATGGGCTAAACGTTGAATGGTGTCAAAATGTCGTATGACCCAAAGAGCTACAAAAGGTCGAATGGATAAAAGGTCCAATAGTTATAAGGTAGAAAAAAGTAGAAGGGTCTGTGCCTAGGGGCACGAACGGAAGCTTGACGTAGGACTGTTAGTGGATGGAATAAACGTAAAGAGCATTAAGTTCTTTTAATTGATCAATTATCTTTTATCTCAACTCTTTCCGTTTTTGAATTGTATGCGTACCAAATTTGTAGTAATTTTTTTCAAAGAGAAAGTTGATTAAGACAATCAATCAAAATCACTTGCACCCCTGCTTCCACGTTTGGTTACAAGATTACAACTCTGGAGAGCATTTTGTGTGATCGTTGGGGGCTTGTGGTTCTGAATATGGGCAAATAAGCACAGATAAATTCTATTCCAACTCTTTACTGATGTAAGCTTGATGGCCCTGAAAAGGGCCGTTTTATTGAAGAGGACATCCATGGCCACTTACGCTTGGCGTGTTTAGTGTAGGTGACAGCATCACGGACCTCATTTTCCAGGAACACCTTCAGCACACCTCGTAGATCAGACCGGAGATACGTTTGATACAACCACGTCGAGCCAGACGACCGATGGCGGTTATCTCGAAGAACTTTGCGATGACGCTTGGCGCCTCCTTTGCCAGACCTTTTCCTCCTTTGCCACGACCAGTCAATTGTTGCTTGTTAGGTCTGAAGGAGTGGACTAGCCACCACCTTCCTACTGCTGCTATTGCTGATCACCACGCCGTCCGAAGCGAAAATGAGCTAATGCCTTTTTTTTTTACTTTAAATGATCTATATTTCTTGAATTTGTGTGGTTTACATGTATAACTTATCAAGTGACACAGATGCGTCTTTGCAACTTTAGTTCCTGTGAAATTTCAATTATTATTAATTACAGTTCCTAGTCCTATCAGGCCTGTTTTAGAGAATGACCACCTTGGCGGGATTGGTTTGTTTTAAATTTGAAAAAGAAGACTACTTATAACCAGGCTTGCAATTGCTCATTACAGCTAAAATGCTATTTTTCGATATTATGAAATAATGGGATGCTATAATAATAATTTTTATTTGTTAGATGCAAGAAGAGGTAGTGAAGATTGTATATGACATATAAAATTTGTCAATTTTACTTTCAGAAGGTCACAACTAGCGATTGCTGTAACGATAAGCAACGCGATGAGCGAGCAATCAGCGATCAAAAAATCGCTAGTTGTGAGCTTCTGAAAGCAAAATTGACAAATTGTATATGTCATATACAATCTTTACCACCGCTTCTTGCATCTTACGAATAAAAATTATCATTATAGTATCCCATTGTTTAATAATAACGAAAAATAGCATTTTAGCTGTAATGAGCAATTGCAAGCCGGCTTATAACTACTATTTACAACTACAACTAACCTACAACTACTATATACACCTAATCTACTAAATTGCTTATCAAAGCATGTTCTGATAAATTACATTTTTGTGCAAATTTAGTCTTAATTTCGTTAATTCTGGAATCTATTTTGGCAATGCCTGCCTCTTCGTGTAAATTTGTTATTCTAGTGTCAAAAGGACGATCAAGTACCATCCTCAGCACTCTATTCTGAGCGACCTGGATTTTGTTCCTGTGAGTCTGTGCACATGATTCCCACGCCGGAGCTGCGTAGAGGATCGCATGTGCTATGATTTGTTTGTAGACAGCCAGTTTGTTCACCCTTGAGAGGCAGGATCTGCGGCAAATCAGAGGATACAGACACCTAACCAAGGCGAAACACTTGACTACAGTTTTCTCTACATGCGAACGAAAGAGGAGCTTTTCATCGAACAACATCCCGAGATAGGTTACTTCGGCAGACCAGTAAACCCTTGTGCCATCCATGATTACAGTACAAGAGGGAGCCGGTTTTAGTTTGGGCGATTCTTTATGGAGGAACATGATCGCTTGTGTTTTGGAGGCATTGATTTTGATTTTCCACGTGGTGGCATAATCAACAAAGGCGTTAAGGCATCGTTGAAGTTTGTTCGTTATTTCGCGAGGCATCCTTCCTTTGACGGCTATTGCGGTATCATCTGCGAACAGGAAAAACACGCAACCGTCACCGAGGCGAGGAATGTCGGAAGTGTAAATTGCTGTATAGCAAGGGGCCCAGCAGACTGCCTTGCGGGCCTCCTGCTAGGATGGAAAACGTGTCTGAAAGACAACCATTCAACGATACCTTAAACGACCTTTGCTGGAGGTAGTTACGGGTGATTTTAACCAGATTTGAAGGAAAGTTGAAGTTACAAAGCTTGTACACAAGTCCGTCATGCCAAACATTGTCAAACGCCTTTTCAACGCCTAACAAGGCCATGGCTGTGGACTTGGATACAGCTTTGTTACTTCGGATGTTATCCATCACCCGTACTAGCTGGTGATTGGTGGAATGCCCCTTTCTGAAACCAAATTGCTCCGGAAGGAGAATGATGAGCTAATGCCATACAGCAGCGCTCTTTTATATCTTTTCAGGTTAAAGCAGAATGATGTGCAACCAAGTGGTATAAAAGCTACAAAGACTCCTCCCATTATGAGTAGTTTGTTATCAAGTAGCGACACTGGCTCTTTTCCTTTTGCGTACACGGCGAATGAGAACGACCCAAATTTGAGTTTAGTGCACTCATAATCGCCAAAAGTGCAGGAACTCAGCGATGAGTAAATTTGTCTCATGGTTTCCTGTGGAAAACCTAAAAAATCTGCCAGAAAATGAGGAAATTGACGAAAATTTTATTCAGTCTCGGAGTAGTACCAATAGACTGAGTGAATCCAATCTTTACTTTTCTGAAATCCAGGAAGTTTCCCCTGGAAAATCCTGGAAAAACCTGGGAAAACATGAGGCAAATTTACTCATCGCTGAATTCCTGCACTTTATTTCTTATTTCTGAGATAACTAAACTCAAATTTGGGTCGATCTCATTCGCCGTGATATCACCGTGAAAGATATCGGCGCCGGTGGTTAGCGTGATTACCACTCACCCCAGCAGGCCTGGGTCTAATCTCAGTCGGCGCCACCGGCATGTTCTAAGGCATAACATCTCTGATCACGCCTTCCTTCGGGAAATAAAGCCGTTGGTCCCCGGTTGAGTTGATTGGTCGATTGGTAGGGTCCAGGTGTGGGAGCTGCCTCTCTGGCGTCGGTAGCATTGGAGCTCAGTACGGAAAACAAATCTCGCGTCACTTTTCAATAGGTCCTATCTACATTGATCGATTCTTTTCATCGACACTCTCTTTCGTAAATAACTCGGCTTCACAATTGTTTCCTACCGTCTTCGTCGAATTAGATGCTAGATTGTTGCTTCTTCCATCGAAAATATCTGGCCGTGGCGATTCAAAGTTGATCAAGGTTGATCAACATAATTTGTACCTCTGCTTCCAGTTTGATTACATGAGCATTTTGTGTGGTAGTTGATTCTGAATATGGACAAACAGGCAGATGAATTCTATTCCTACTCTTTACTGTAATAAGCTTGGTGGCCCTGAAAAGAGCCATTTTGTTGCCAAAGTTGGTGATGATTTAACCTCCGAAACCAAACAGAGTGCGTCTCTGTCACTTCAAAACGTAGATGACATCCATGGCCACTTACGCTTGGCGTGTTAAGTGATGGTGACAGTATCACGGATCTCATTTTTCAGGAACGCCTTCAGCACACCTCGTAAATCAAACCGAAGATACGCCAGACACCGCCACGGCGAGCCAGACGACGGATGGTGGTTATCTCGAAGAATTTGCGTTTGGTTCTGAATATGGTGATGAGTGAGCAAAATATTACGCAATTCCATCCTCCCTATTCGCACGTGCCCGAGGATCGGAGGCGAATGCCACTTCGACTTGTTTCGTCTACTTACTACTCTCTCACGACTGTGCTGGGGAAGTAGCATATGCATGTAGGTAATTGGTGGATTTGTTAGTTAATTCGACGTTTTTGGACAATGCTGGACATTTACCAGTTTTTCAATAGTTTCTTGTTGAAAATCAACATTCGAAACCATTGTTATCGATGCGTAGCCATATTTCTGATCGATTGGTGATAAAATTATTGAAATTGGACCAGGGACAGCTGAGTTATTAACGTTCAAAATCTTTCTTAACTTGTTACATGTTCCATTTTCGGTTTTCACAAAGTGTACCCCCATATAGAAATCAAAGACGTAGTCCTACGTCAAGGAAAACAGAGATATTATGCCTCAGAACATCCTGGTGGCGCTAACTGGGATTGAGCCTAAGCCTGTTGGGGTGAGAGGTAATCACGCTTACCACTACAACACCGGCGCCGCTTACTACAAACATAAACAAATATGAAAATATTCTTCGAGATACATTTATGAGCAAAGATTTTGTTCATTTTATAAATTTTTCACAGCGTGGTAAAACAGTGTTATGTACTTTCTGTAAACATCGTACAATATTTCATAACCTTAGTAGCTTTAGAATCCATAGAAAAATGTTATGAAGTATATGCAATTTTTTTCTGGTGATGTTGGCACTAATGAAGTCTACAAGTAGCAGACGAAATAAGAAGTACTTGGCACTGATGAAGTCTGCAAGTAGTAGACGAAATAAGCAATTATAACGGACGTTGTTTTAGCCAAGTTTGTCACCAATTTACGATAGCTGACATCACATTGTTTAACAAATTTTGACAAATATATTTGACCAAGGTGTAGTGACCAAGTGTACCGAATATTACTATGGTAAATATTAGGATTATATTTGCCATTCCATTGATTTGGCAATTTGTTAAATAGTGCTGCGATGACCTTTTTTATTTTTTGCTAAGCAGTCAAATAATTTATTGATACTCTTGAAATTCTTGAGTAACAAACAACATCAAATATTTAATCGTCGCTTGCTGTGATTGTACTTGACCATCAATTCAAATGCTTTTTGATAGAAATGAGAACGATGTCCTTCGCAGAACCTTTGAGAGTACATATGGACCTTTTTTTTTATCTCCCGGGCGAGTTCCGTCAGAACCGGTTCTGGATTAAATCGAGTAGAGAAAAAAATGTTTGCGATGCGGCATATTATACCATACGAATTTTATATGAGAAATCGAACTGCATTATTTAAGGTCTTCCGGATGCCAGGCCAATTACCATGAAAGCTGTTTTGGAAAAAAATAAACTGGAATTTATTTGATGCAAACAAAACGAGCTTGGAGGAGTTCATAGGACTTCTCGGATTGTTTCTTTGACTTTACTATCCATTGGACTTCTCGAGGGATTCCTTAGGACATGATTATTGAATGATGATTAATAAATGGTGCCTTGGAAGTAAGGCTAGAGCGATACTGAAATTAATCCTTGCGCACTATTCGTCTACGGTCCAAAGTATCTTACGGATTTTTCAATTTACGAGTGCTCCAGTACTCCAGAACCAAGGGTCATACAAATTACCTTTTAATTGAATTGGACGTCTTGTTCTGCTCTAAAATCGCTTCGAACCCATTAAAGAGCAACGAAAACCGCCCTCAGAGATAGAGGTTCTAAAGTTTGCTAAAAGTTTCTCAATTTTTTTAAATATCTTTCAGCCTGGCTTTAGTTGGGGTTAGATTTTTTGAGTTTGAGTTTGAGTTATCGCATTGTTAACATTTTTGGGGATAACATAGGATTGGAAGCTGAAATGGAGAATGCTGACCGTTATTATGACAATTTAAAAAAATCCGTTGTTACCACTTTTTTTTAAAGATGCGTTACCGTTGTTACGGTATATTTCGTTACCACATTTTTTTATTGAAGCTGTCCATAAAGTAACAATAAGAATGCATGTTTTATATCGCGGTTGGCAATTGTATCTTGCTCCACAGTGTGCTATCATAAAATGTGTTATAAGTGTTAAAAGCATTCTAGTTTAAAAGCTGTATTACTTGATATAAAATAGTTTTTAGGTCAGCTTTACGATTTATAAACAATGGAAAATCACTCCATTTTTCATATAAATTTCATAAATTCTTAAGTGGTCCACTACAGGTAACGAATTCATAAGAAGCAAATTCACGCCTATTTAAATATAAGCCTCAAAGAGCCAAAGCACTTGCATTCGAAAATGATCAACTTTCTCGAAACAAAATTGTAAAAAAATATCCAAACTGTAGTGGTTCAATAACCGATTGCTCAAAGCAACCTCGGTCAACCGTTCCGTGCAATTGCATAAAGAAGAGTCATCCCACTCAGTCGAGACTGAATGCAAGCGCCCTGTGGCGATCCATTGAGGGTTGAAAAGAACGTTTCGTTGTGATGAAAATCTAATGGCACAAGAGGAAATGCACTGTACAATCGCTCCTTGATTATAGCTCAGAATGTACCTATAGCATATGGTCTGGATGCAACAAGTAATAAAAAAAAAGAAGCCGGACACTACATACATTCCTCGCAGCTTGAAATGCGGCTTACGCTGGACGCGTAAATCGATATACATGTATGGAAGGTACGTTCATTACTAGTCGGAATATCGTTCGAAAGCCACCATGAGCCGGGTGCTGATTGCGAAAGGATATTGGAATCAAAATTTCCCAGAGGTCCACCGACCGGTGACGCACAGCCGTACTGCACGGCTCGAAATAGGAAAGCTCTTCATTGAGGCTGCCATACCATTCATGACTATTCAACACGGGTTATGGTAGGGTGCTCCGCCAGAACCAGTTCAAGCGTAATTTTTTACCTCCTCGGGCACGAGCCAGGAAAACATGAATTATTCCAGTGTAATATGGACTGGAATTAGCAATTTGTTATAACACGTTCAGATTAATGTTACAATAATTTATGCTAATGGGAAAACATAACAAACATTGCAAAGCGCGATAATGATACTGTACGGTGTGTATTTTAACACCTTTCTACAGTTTTGCGATGCGTTGCAGAACGGTAGACTAGTGTTTATGTGATGAGATAGGTGAGCGTGCTACGATGATCGGTAATCGTGAAATTTTCTACAATATCATGCGTGCATTTTCCTGATAATCTAAATGTGGTTGTGCTACGGAGCCATCAGAGGTCTCTGATAATTTTAAATTGATTGCTATGTAGGGAGTTATGCACAGCGGGTTCCAGGGAAAATTCTGTGCATGAATTTTTGCCCTTGTTACAGAGAAGGTTATATATACCGCTTGGAAACCAACTTTCTATCAGAGGTCCAGAGATTCGAGTGTCATATATCATTCGACTCAGTTCAACGAGATCGGAAAATGTTTTGGCGCTTTTTTTTTGGAAATTGGAACTCCGCTCATAGTGACTATGTGACTAATACTAGGTTTCAAAAAGGAAGCTATTTTGAGAGACGTGTTTCTCAGCTATATAGGGTATAGAACTACTTCGGCCTAAGCGCCCATTTTGGGCCTAACAAGCAGACAATATCAATTAAATCCATGATTTCGGCGTTAACAGGTCAATTTAGCGGCGCCGGTGGTGTAGTGGTAAACGTAATTACCTCGCACCCCAGCTAACCTGGGTTCAATCTGTGGCATAACATCTCTGATCACGGCTTCCTTCGGAAGGGAAGTAAAGCCGTTGGTCCCCGGTTCATGAGTTGATGGGTCGATAGGTAGGGTCCAGGTGTGGGAGCTGCCTTCCTGGCGTCGGTAGCATTGGTGCTCAGCACAGAAAACAAGATCGACGGAAAACAAACCAAAACAAAAAAAAAAAAAAAAACAGGTCAATTATGCGTTTGGTATGATATTTTTGTTAAATGCTACCACACGAAGTCAATAAGAACGCGTGATATGAATGTTTGCACCCAATATTCTTAAATACAAATGAATCGCTCCGACTGAATCAATCTTTATCCGATCCGATCGGCTGAAGTGAATTCATTGGCGTTTCAATAGCGTTTCAATGCGTTAGGCCGAGTTTAGAATCCGTAGGCCGAGTTTGGCGTCAAGACTTTTAACAATATCTCAACAATTTCGCTTTATCAAATCTTACGGTACGTACAAAAAGGTAAATAAATTTGAAAGCCATCAGTAATAATAACATTCCGTTTGGTCCTAAACTACACTAGATTAAGAAAGACTAAGTGCGGGTTGTGCTTAATAGCCCGGAAATGGGGATGCAGAAAGCGTCAATCGAAAGGTTCCATGGTCCCAAAAAAAGGTATTGAATATTTCTGGAACCGGTCAGCTGATTCTGGAGTTATAACCGGCTCATGTTTTGGTGAGTACGGGTCACGAGCCATGTTGAATTAGTATTAAAATATATTTTTCGATATTTGGTTATGCTGCAAGAATATATTGTAAAGTATTTATTTGACACATCAAATGTGCTTTCAGAGTAAAGATTCATTCACGTAAACTTCTATTTAATTTCACGCAAACCAACAACTTGTGAGTAATGCTGTTTACATATATGGACTTTTGTATGGATTAATGCAACATTTCATGAAATGTTTCAGAACATCACACGTTTTATTATCAAAACTCATATGATACGTGACATTCCATTTATATGCATCATATTGAATAGAAATTTAGACTACTTTTCGATCTGTGTGTTTTGATGATTCCGTAATAACTATTCATGCCACAAGTTTAAAAAGAAAATTTTCTCAGCACGAGGCGTAGTAATTAAACCATGGCCACTTAGTAATGGAACAAACTCTTTTGCTTATTTCAGCGCTTCCAGTGGACGATTTCGGAAACTTTTGACGTCTATTTGATGACAACAACAATAAAAATAACAGTGTATTTTTTTTTCAGTTCATAAAACGCTCTTGTTTTGGAGACAGTCACCATGCAAGTGGAGCGTAGAAAAAAATCGAATTAGTTTTCCGTTTGATTCAACAGTGTAAAATTTTGCTCTCATTTTTGCTGTGTTGTTAAGTCAACCAAAATGAGATCAAATGGAGTATTCAAAATAAGTTACATCATAACAGCAAATTCTGATTTCAATTTGATCTCTAACTTTGCTCGGGTATACCGCGCCTGTAGGTAAATAAATCGATCACTCAAGCAGAATACCGTAGCTAAAACCCGTGCTTGAAAGCTGTATGACAACCTGCTGACCCAGTCCGATGGGTGGATACTTATGGATGATGAAACCTATGTTAAGGCCGACTTAGGACAGCTTCCAGGATCAAAATTTTACAAGGCGAAAGCTCGAGGAGGTGTCCCTGGCAGATTCAAATTTGTTTTTTCGGATAAATTCGCACGCTAATATATGATCTGGCTGGGAATTGCAGCTGCAGCAAGAAGACAAAGGTTGCCGTCACTGAGAAAGTGATGAACTCGGAGGTTTACAAAAATGAATGTCTCCAGAAGCGAATTTTGTCCTTCATCCAGTCACAGGATGGTCCGATGACATTTTGGCCGGATCTTACGAGTTGTCACTACAGCCGGGAAGTACAACAATGGTACAATAACCACGGAGTCCAGTTTGTTCCGAAAACCCTCAATCCATGCAATTGTCCCCAGTTCAGGCCTATTGAAAACTTTTGGGCAATTATGAAGAGGAATCTGAAGATAAAAGGTACAGTCATCAGATGAAAGATTGGTGGGATAAAATCTCCAAAACAGTGGACGATGGGTGGTATTAAGGGAAAAGTTCGAGAATTCCTTCGAAAACGTGACGAATAATTCGTTTCGTATTTTTTTTTCTTAAAATATAAGGAATAATATGCACTTGAGTGAAAACCGCTTTCAAATCTGTTAATTCACATCCGAAATAGATCCAAATGATGTTGTTATATTACTAAGTAAGTAAAACTTGTTTGCACTGGTGTTATTTCAGATAGGAAACGTAGGCCATTGTGTTATTCATCATAGTGTCAAAAAGTGACACATCAGAACTGACAAATATGTTTTATACTTACATAAGCATTTGCATCCTTGATCAAGATACTAAAATCGACCTGAAACGTGTCAAACAATTTTTTTTTATATAAATTGTCATGGCTCAATCTAATAAATTTAACAAAGCCGAGTTATATTGCTTATACTATTCATAAAATCTTAAAACTACAGTTAAGAGAATTGAACCGAATACTCACGGTCGTCTTGAGGGTAGTGGAGATTTTTTAGTTTTATGGATGGCAAAAGGGAGAGGGGTATGTGTAATTTCATTTACGAAACTAATGTTTTACTATTCTAAAGTAAGTTCGATGTCAGCAAGTGAAATACTCATACAATAAGATCGATGATATTATTATTATCATTTCATGTCTCACATAATTCACGCGTGTCGTGGTAGGGGGGGGGGAGAAAGGGTCTGAAAACAAATAACAAAGGACGGCATTTTTATTTAATATTTCCAGGGATATTTATATCAATCGAAACATAAAAAGATTTAAACTAGTATTCTAGCGATGATCCCTTGAATCTCCCATATTTATAGGAAATCTTTATTGACAGAGACAACTAAAAAATAATCAACGCAACTGACAACCGCAGTATGTAATTAAAGCTGACAATCTGACACCAAACGCATTTTTTTCTCAAAATTGGCAATATTTTGTATTTTAACTAATCATGATTTTATAACTTCATGTGTGAAGTTAACAATTTACATAGCTGGATATGCTTAAATTCAAAAATCAGACTAAAAGTTGACATTTTATACGATATGTCAACTTTAAGTCTGATTTTTGACGTTAAACATATCCAACAATGTAAATCGTTAACTTCACACATGAAGTTATAAAAACATGATTAGTTAAAATACAAAATATTGCCAATTTTGAGAAAAATTTGCATTTGGCGTCAGATTGTCAGATGAGGAGATGAAAATATAGACTTGACACCAGAGCTAAAAATTATTGACTGTCTAGGCTGAGTGTGAAAACACTGCACTATTCAATCCATTGCTCTGTGCAGACCATTAGTACCAAACGGTAAAGGACGAGGCAATGAAAGAGCCTACAAAAACATTCAGTCACTCACGAGCAGGCGACGCACACCGCTTGCCTTCACTCACACAGCATGTAATTGAGTCATTTTTCCATAGAAAATGCACGCTCAGTCATTCAAAACAAATATTGGGTACAAACACGGCAGAATAAACGTGTTGACTGAGAGTCCGCATCGTGCTCTCTTGCCGTGCGGATCTATTTGCTTTTTGCTTAAGGAAGTGTTACTACTACCTAAAGCTAAAACAAATTTAAACAGCATTTTTCAGTGCTCAACCTGTAAAAATTTTCTACCTTGTTCAACTCCTCTTATTCCTCTTCGATCCTTGTTTGGACCCTACCCGAGGTAATCCTTCTTGGATATCGATTTGGAAAATTCCTCTTCGATCCTTCAGATTCTTATAGTAATATGCTTGGAAGTCGATTTGGATAAAAATTCACAAATCCAATTTTTGGGAATGTAAGACTCGCAAAGCGATCCTACAATCTCGTTCTAGCCGTCAGGTAGGAAACGCTCCACATTTCCGATCAGGTACAAATTCCTCTGCTGTTAACAACGGTCAGCGAGGAACAAATTCTACATTCGTACCCGTAGGTACAAATATCACCCCTGCTTCAAATGATTCATCTGTACCTACTCCCCTCGCTGCTAACAATGTTCAGCGAGTTAATGGAGCTACCTATGCTGCTATTGCAACGGTTAGAAATCAAAATACTAACCAACGTTCTAACGGAAATTATGACAATTTTGACTTAGGAAGCATTACTGCTCCTAAAATGGAATTTTTACAGAATTCATTAATTGACATGATTTCTGATATGCTTAAATCTAACTCCATGTTTGATGCTATTCAAACTGGAGTAAAATTTGCTAATCATATTGTCATGATTTTAAAATTCAGTAATGGATTTTAAAGCATTAAATATTTTAAATTGGAATGCTCGATCTCTTAAAGATAATGAATACGAGCTATTTAACTTTTTGAGAGTTCATAACGTGCATATTGCCGATATAACTGAAACGTTCCTTAAACCTGGCCATAAGGTTAAGAAGGACTCAAATTATTGAATTTATAGAAATGATCGTCTTGATGGACCCTGTGGTGGCGTTGCCATCATTATTCATAGACGAATAAAACATAAAATTATTTCTTCATTTGAAACCAAAGTTTTTGAAACTTTGGGAGTTTCTGTTGAAACAAAATTTGGACAACTTACGTTTATAGCTGCCTATTTGCCATTCCAATGCGTAGGCCAGCAAAAGAATTTTCTCAAGGGTGACCTTCAGAAACTTACCCATCATAGGTCTAAATTCTTTATTATTGGTGATTTTAATGCAAAACACCGCTCATGGAATAATGCTCAAAGCAATTCCAATGGTAATATTCTATTTGATGATTGTTCTGCAGGTTATTACACTATTCAATATCCAAACAGCCCAACATGCTTTTCTTCTGCAAGAAATCCCTCAACTATTGATTTGGTCTTAACTGATTCATGTCATCTTTGTAGCCAATTGGCTACCCATGCTGACTACGGTTCTGATCACCTTGCAGTAACTTTTGAAATATCCCAAGAAATAATTTCTAATCCCAACAGCTCTACTTTCAATTACCATAGGGCTGATTGGGAGCAATATCGAACATTTATGGAATATAACTTCGATCCAAACATTCCTTTGCAAACCAAAGATGAAATTAATTATGCTCTTGAATCTCTGACTACTTCTATAGTTGAAGCAAGAGCTGCCTCAGTACCAAAATGCGAGGTTAAATTCGATTCAATTATAATAGACGACGATCTTCAGCTATTGATCCGTCTTAAAAATGTCCGTAGGAGACAATATCAAAGAACACGCGATCCTGCCATGAAAATTATCTGGCGGGATTTGCAAAAACAAATTAAAAAGCGATTCTCTGCCCTGAGGAATAAAAGTTTTGAAAATAATGTTTCTAAATTAGACCCGAGTTCCAAACCCTTTTAGAAACTCACAAAATTTTTGAAAAAATCTCAAAAGCCAATTCCAGCGCTTAAAGAAGGTGGTAAAATTTTGATCACAAATTTGGAAAAAGCTCAGAAACTTGCTAAGCAATTCGAGAGTTCCCATAATTTCAGTTTGGGTCTTACTAGTCCTATTGAGAATCAGGTTGCTCGGGATTTTCGGAATATTTTCTCTTGGGAAAATATTTTTGATGATTCCTGGGGGACTGATTTGGACGAAGTAAGGTCTATAACTAAAAAAATTCAAAATATGAAAGCTCCAGAGTACCTTGTCTTTCTTGGTAAAATTATTTAACAGATGTTTTCATTTGGCATACTTTCCTGATAAATGGAAAAATGCAAAAGTTGTTCCAATTTTGATGCCGGATAAAAATCCAGTTGAAGCTTCTAGCTACCGTCCAATAAGTTTGCTTTCTTCAATAAGTAAACTTTTTGAAAAGATAATTTTGAATAGAATGATGCTTCACATCAATACGAACTCAATTTTTGCAGATGAGCAGTTTGGATTTCGCCATGGGCATTCAACTACTCATCAACTCTTAAGAGTTACCAATTTAATTCGTTCAAACAAATCGGAAGGCCACTCAACTGGAGTTGCTCTTCTAGACATAGAAAAAGCATTCGACAGTGTTTGGCATGAAGGTTTGATTGCTAAATTGAAAAAGTTTAATTTTCTACTTTATATTATGAAATTAGTTCAAAATTATTTAACTGACAGAACTCTTCAAGTAAATTATCAAAATTACAAATCTAATCGACTACCTGTTAGGGCAGGAGTTCCTCAGGGTAGCATTCTTGGGCCTATATTGTATAACATTTTCACTTCGGACCTCCCTGATTTGCCTCAGGGTTGCCACAAATCTTTGTTCGCTGATGACACAGGCATTTCCGCTAAAGGAAGAAGTCTTCGTGTTATTTGCAGCAGACTGCAGAAAAGTTTAGATGTTTTCTCTTCTTATTTACAAAAATGGAAGATTTCTCCCAACGCTTCCAAAACTCAACTTATAATATTTCCACATAAGCCTAGAGCTTCCTTTTTGAAACCTACTAGTAGTCACATAGTCACTATGAACGAAGTTCCAATTTCCTGGTCAAACCAAGTGAAATATCTTGGATTAGTTCATGACAAAAAATTAACTTTTAAAGATCACATTGAGGGCATACAAGCCAAATGTAACAAATATATAAAATGTTTGTATCCTCTTATAAACAGGAAATCCAAACTTTGCCTGACGAATAAACTTCTAATATTTAAACAAGTTTTTAGACCGGCCATGCTTTACGCTGTGCCAATATGGTCTTGTTGTTGCATTACCAGGAAAAACGCACTTCAAAGGATTCAGAACAAAATTCTGAAGATGATTTTGAAGTTGCCTCCCTGGTACAGTACTACCGAAGTACATAGAATTTCGAATGTTGAGACTTTAGCACAAATGTCCAACAAAATAATTAATAATTTCCGGCAAAAATCGTTACAATCCTCAATTGCAACGATTAATTCCCTTTATACTTAGATAAGATTTAGTTTTAGTTTTTTAGTTTTAAGCTATCAATTGTTATACTGACATGCACGTTTAAAAAACCTGTTTAAAATACTGAATTGCCAAGACAGGAACAATGTAAAAACACTTAGATATATATCATAACAATTAAGGCTGGTAAGTTACTGTAGTAACTGGAGCACCTAGGTTAAAAATGAAATGTAATTTATTTTGAATTTGGAACAAATAAAGAGTTAAAAAAAAAAAAAAAACGTGTTGACTGAGCTACTGACTGAGTGCTTGGCTGTCAGTTACTCGTTTACCTCTGAATCATTCAGACTCTCACGAGGCAGTGAATGATGAGGCAGATGGCAGTTTATATTCATATCAAAATGACTCAATGAACCTGACTGTTTTGCGCACTGCTTGACACAATTAATTGACAATGTTGTCAAAAAAAACCATGTGGTGTTAAAATGTTTGTATCACATAGATTTTGATTGCTAAATATTTTCTGGTGGCTGCATCTGAAAGGTCATACTTAAAGAAATATTTTAGAAAAAAAAAATGCATGGACAACTTTCTTTAAAATTGAATAAATCAACTTTAAAAATTTCCTAGAACAACTAGAAAATTTATTTCAAACTCATGTATTTCAAAACATGCCAAAAAGTCTTCATTACACAATTTTTTTGTTAAATTTAAAATAAAAAATATAGAATTAGAGTTTTTTTTCCTCTGTACGGGACCTAACAACACTACGACCAGTAATTTGATCTATTGTAGTATATCCCGTGTCCTTAGTTTAGTGCATGTCGTATGACTCCAACACTATTGATAAATGATGTAGCACTCGATTTATTTTACAGTTGTCATTCTTGCATTTATCGCAAGGATCCAACTCTAATTGAAAGGTCCCGCTATTTATACCCTTCAAAGTGTTGGAACACCCTCCAAAGGCGCGCCCATTTGACAGTCAAAGATTAAGGTATGACACCGATAATGACCATGCATCAGAACCCTAGTCTTAACCACTTCAACCTAGGGAACAACGAATAGAAGATTAAGAATTTTCCTTGTTTCAAGATCATCCTCTGTGGACAAAGCCGAGTCTTGTCACTATCAACAAGGCATTAAAAGTAACAAGGACTAAGATGTGTTCCTTTGATTGTTGAAAAATCCTGTTCCCCTAATTTAAAGTAGTTAGGACTAGGAATCGGTGGTAGATCTTACATCTCGTAACATACCACGAAAAGGTGATCTACCCACGTTACGGGGTAAGAATTACAGTTACATGGAAGTAAACCCAAACCATGAAAATCTTGTGGAACAACGATCTGCCATCCTCAGCTCCTTCACTCCAACCATTCAAAATGTTGTTTCAGAAGGAAACAAATAATTTAACAAAACACGAAGTTGAGGGCGTTAAAGTTCAAATTAAAAATTTGAAGCCTACCGTTTGCAAGACAGAAGAGTATTGCGTCACAATGAAAACAACGTTCTTGTTTTGCATGATGGATACAAAAGTCTTCAATGACGTCATGACTAGGCATTCGCATTCGTGTTATATATGCGGCATATAAGGTACTTTTGCCTTTATATTTAATTTTTGGCCAATGAGACACAAATATCGAGATTACAGCGGTGGCAGAATAAAAAAATGCGTATGGTTTTGAGGTGTAATAGATTCACTTCCTCAACTTTGATGCTGGACGCTTTACAAAGGTTGTCAGTGAAGTAAAGAATTGTTTATTGGACTATGGTGTTCATTTTTGAAGTAGTTAACAGTTTGCTACCTCGATATGTGTGTGATTGAATTGAAAGAGGAAGTTATTTTCATAGATATAATTCCAGAAATACGGATAAAATAAGAACACTACATCTCTTGACCTGTGCTTCACAAAATTCATTATATTTTAAAGTATTAAGTTTTCAATTCGATGCCTATACATATCAAACATTCGGCAACACTTACAGAATGTAAGAGACATTGTATTTCACATGTTAAAGCTATCTTTTGAACAGTTATCTGGTGAATTTATTTTTATGATTTGACAAATTATATATCTTGGCGAATTTCGCAACGGAATATGTTGTATGGATAGCTGTCAAAACGATTTTTTAATAATTATTGAAGCACTGCAAAAACTATCTTGTTCGCCTTGATGGTGATTAGACTGATCCACATTTATATGGGGGAAATTGTTTGTCAATTTTTCCAACGGTGAGAAAATCACTCTCTGAAAATTTCAGCTCACTCGAATGTAACACGAGCTGGCGCTTTTGATTTAAAATTTATATGGGAATATTGGTTGAAATGAATGGAAAAATCATATTCCTTTTAGTTGAAGCTGTTAATTTCAAATAACAGACTGTAGTGGTAATTTTTATACGATAGATGGAGTAGATGAAAGCATAGAGTTGATAGTTCCGTTAGAGTACGGCAGTGTGAAGATTGCATATAGATATTAGAATAGCGAGCTAGGACAACTTTTTAAGGAAGGTCCTAATCGGTTTTTTCATCTCTCTTTACCAAACTCCCCCTTTGGAGAGGGATGGTGAGGGGTGCCCCCCCCCCCCCGCCACCACTGGCAAAAAGAGATGAAAACCGACCCGCTCAAGTACCAACGGTGTGTTTGAAACTATATGCAATCTTCACACTGCCGTACTCTAACGGAACTATCAACTCTATACTTTCATCTACTCCATCTATCGTATAAAAATTACCACTACAGCCTGTTATTTGAAATTAGCATCTTCAACTTTGTAAATCGTTGACTTCACGTAGAAGTAATACTAAAACATATAGTCAAAGTGCATATTCCTTTACTTTTTCGTGCATGTGACTGGTTCAGCAAGCTCGATTAAGCTCAGAATTTCAGCACACGTAGTTTAAACTATAAGGATGAACGTTGCTCAAGACAGCATCACGATTCCAGTTAGTATTATGGAGATATTAATGAATTATCTGCATTCTGCTCGTATATTGCAACAAAATACAGGCAGCTTATGGAACGTATCAACTAGATTATCACTAAAAATAAAAGTTCATATTTTCAACAGGCCAACATCCAGGCTCGTGTATTTTGGTGCGATAACCACTCTCTGAATGTTTCAGCTCTTTTTGATGGTACATGGGCTGGTACTTTTGATTTATTTTTCATATAGGAGATTTGGTTGACATTTTCATATACAAAATGCTCGTATACATTATAAAGCGAATATCTCAATAAAACTAATTAGATTAATTATGCAATCTTCAGCAAAGTTGTTACTCATTATTTGAACTCCAAATTTTGAAAATCTGAATAAATCGTGAATAAAGAATTTTTTTTGTGATCGATAGAGTGGAGGACTGGCATTTTTTCATGTATTTTATCCTAATTCCACATACAAAATTAAAATAAAAGCGCCAGTTCATCCTACAACCGAATCTAGAGGGTGGCCCATGGCAAATTAGAACTTTTAGTTTTGTGGGCTAGTCTAATAATGATGATAGATTTTTTATGTATTTGATATAGATATAGAGGACTGAATTTAACATTTCAAGAGCCACATATGAAAAGGGCATGCAAGCTTTTTGTAAACAAACCTTTGAAGGCCCTTTTCTCGCCATTCGAGGGTCGCCCACGCAAACGATCAACATTATTCTGAAGGGGAAAGTTTCCCCTCCCGGGTGGTGTTGATAGTTTGCGTGGGTATAAGAAGTTTTGTTTACAAAAAGCTTGTATACCCTTTTCACATGTTGTTCTTGATTTGATAAAAAAAATGGGACTTTGAAGCTGATTTTTAAGATACCTTGAATTAGTAGCAAGTTTTGTGGCTGAATGTCGGGGGCTCGTCAGCATTCCTGATATTGCTGAAAATTTTGATAGCAACATATTGTGGGGTTGCTAGCGTAATTTGGTGCTTTGTTGATTATTCATAACCTCTTGATCGCTGGGAATGCTTGTAAATATTTGAAGTAGACAAAAGGGTGAAAAAGAGGTGAACGTCTAAGTTTTTCTCATTTATGTCGATGTGAACCAACTGAATATTGTTGAGGTAATTTATATCTGTTACTATAATCAGCAGTGCTGCATGCTGTCAACAAGGTCAATTGATGTAAGATATTGAATTTAACTTTCGACACTGATATTCGTAGTAAGCATGATATCAGGCGGTACGGCTTTGACATTACTATCCATAGGAATATCACTAGGGAAAAGTTTAAAATCTTACTGTTACCTCAATAAATCAACTTTGTTGTATAGCCGTTGCATTGTTTTAATATTACTGATGAGTTTTCTAAAGATCGGTTCTCGATTAGCTGCCGTATATATTAAAAAATGCCGCAGAACTTTGAATACCAGTGGTCCCTTTACGATGTCAATGCCATTTGGGCACTGACATTGAAGCGAATGACATTGATATTCTAACTGTGAGAACTGATACTTATATCAGGTGGCTAGAGAAATTTAGCATTTTGTAGGTATTGGTATTGATATTTCGCAGCCCTAGCAATCAGTTCGTTTTGTTTGCTAATCTGGTTAAGATGTCATACATAATTATCTTAAAGATAAATCGTCCAGCTGAAACCTTTGTAGGGGTAAGTGGAGGGATCATCATCAAATACGTCATTAAGAAAATTCGTGTAAAAAATCAAGGTTTTTGAAAAAAAAATCACTAAAGTTATTTATAGTTTATTTATAAGTGGATTTTTAAATCAACGCTACCGTGTTAAATAAATCGCATTAAAACGTCAGTGTACTTTAAAGTCACAAGAAATTCGTATGAATTCCTTTAATATGGCGTATGAATCAAAATATATAGTATCAGACTGGAGTCAAGCCATGAAGCTTAAGATTATTGGACCCATGTCTTATTGACCATTCATCAGTCATATAGACCAAAAGCAAATTAGAAGCGCTCATGATATGACTATCATTAATAAAGCAGCTCTATGAAATCCATGCTGCACATGCAAAACTTATTAATTTCAAGCTTCTTCTTATTCGCATATCAAGCTTATTGCTTATAGCATACTAGCTTATTGCATGCTCTCAACTTAGTGTTCTAAGATGAACTTCCACAGATACTAATTCTGGATTCCACTGTGTTCTTCCAACCAGAACGGTTGATAGTTTTGCGTTCCGGAAATTTACGAAGTGTTTTACCACTCGGTTAATTAGATTTCGACAGTTTTTTCCCCCTGGAGGGGTTTTTTTTCTAGTAGTGTCATTAGTGCGCATATCAGAAAGAAGTAACTTTCTCTAGTGATCGAAACTTTAAAGAATCCAGTGAAATTAGTGAATCGCGGCCATTTCCGCGTCATCGGTGCGTGTTGTCTTCACGCACACCGCCATAGACAATACCGTCGTAAGTGAGTGCCATTGTTATCATTAACGTCTGCATCGCTCATCCGCTCTCGTGTGTGCGATCGACCACACCACGAAGCTCGTCGCCGAACGCGCATACAAGGTTACCCCCGCTGCTCATCACCGTGCTTCCTGCCAGGCTTCCCGCAGTCCAGTGGCCGCCGTTCAGCTGTGTGCTGTTTGCTGCCTGGTCGCCAGAATATTATTGCTGCTAGATAAGTTTTTGTGTTTTATTTCTCTCTCCTCTCTCCTCAGTTGAATATCCATTTTGTGCTTCTATTATAAGTATCTGTTTTGTGTATTGTGCTTGTTTCGGATTCAAGTCGCGTGGTAGAGCGTTCTCGCTCCCACTAATACGGCAATATGGACGCGATGTCAGATGACATCGCGGACATTTTGTCGGACGACGGCTCCCCTTCGCCTCTCGATCACCCCGGTGGTTCGTCGTCTCAGACGCAAACCCCCCATCGAAATCGTGCCTACCCGAATGACTCGACTGGCCCATGGGTTGTCTATTTTCAGCCCAAAAACAAACCCTTGAATGTTGTTCAGATATCTGATGATCTGACAAAGCGATTCTCTGCCGTGACCGAAATAACGAAGGTTAGGCACAACAAACTTCGTGTGACCGTCGCTAACCTGAAACAGGCCAATGAAATTGCTGTTTCCCAATTTTTTACACTGGAATATAGGGTGTACATTCCAGCCTCTGATGTGGAGATCGAAGGCGTGGTCACTGAGGCGAGTCTGAACCCCGAGATACTGGAGAAGCAAGCGGTTGGCCGATTCAAGAACCCCTTGCTTCCTCCGGTAAAGATACTGGCCGTTCATAGAATGAAGTCAGTATCGCTCAGCGAGGGTAAAAAGAGTTTTACCCCCACAGACTCGTTTCGGGTGACCTTTTCTGGATCTGCCCTTCCTCAATACATCGAGCTGGGAAAACTTCGTCTTCCTGTGCGGTTGTTTGTACCTCGGGTCATGAACTGCCAGAATTGTAAGCGGTTGGGACATACGGCCTCCCACTGCGGCAACAAGGCACGCTGCTCCACATGCGGGGAGAAGCATGAGGATGGCGCCTGCGCAGCTACTGCACCAAAATGCGTGTACTGCAACGGAACTCCTCCTCATGCTCTCTCGTCGTGCCCGGCGTACAAACAGCTCGGGGACAAAATGAAACGCTCCCTTAAGGAACGTTCCAGGCGGTCTTTTGCAGAAATGCTTAAGACAGCCACGCCATCGACCACTGACAAAAATCCCTTTTCTCTTTTGTCAGATGACGAGACTGACTCTGACTTGGCTGAGGAGGGAACTTCTTTCAGTTTTCCGGAAGGTTCTGCACGGAAACGAAAGCGCATCCGTTCGCGGATTGTTGCAAATAAAGAACCCCAAATCAGCTTGCCCAAATCAAGGAGTGGTGGAAAAAAGGAGACTTCTACTCCTCCTGGATTCCGCAGAACTGACTATATTCAGGATTTTCCACCTCTTCCGGGGACATCCAAAACCCCTGATGCCCCAATTTTAAGAACAGAAACCCCTTCTTCATCTGGGCTGTTCTCATTTGATGACATTGTGGACGGTATTCTCAAATACCTCAACATTTCTGATCCTCTGAAAAGCATTGTCCTCACATTGCTTCCCACTGTGAAATCCTTCTTGAAGCAATTGACTTCAAAATGGCCCCTTCTTGCAGCTATCATCTCCTTCGATGGATAATTTTCCAAACGAGGTCGGGGATTTGATCACTGTTCTACAGTGGAATTGTCGAAGTCTTATTCCGAAATTAGATTCGTTCAAGTATTTAGTCCATAACAATAATTGCGATGCATTTGCCCTCTGTGAAACATGGCTCTCTTCAGAAATTGATCTCCCTTTTTTTGATTTTAACATTATTCGATTGGATCGTGAGGATTCACGTGGAGGAGGGGTACTTTTGGGGATCAAAAAGTGCCATTCCTTCTATAGAGTGAATCTTCCTGAATTCCCCGGTATTGAAGTTGTCGCATGTCAGGCTACCATTAAAGGTAAGAGCCTTTGTATTGCTTCTGTATATATTGCTCCTAGAGTCTCTGTTAATCGCAAACAACTTTTCGACATATGTGCGGTACTTCCCGCTCCATGGTTGATCATGGGAGATTTTAACTCCCACGGTACAGGCTGGGGGGAACTGTACGATGATAACCGTTCTACTTTGATTTATGATCTCTGCGACAACTTCAACATGACAATCCTTAACAATGGAGAAGTAACACGTTTGGCTGGTCCATCCTCTAATGGTAGCAGATTAGACCTCACCTTTTGCTCCAATTCACTATCGTTGGATTGCACTTGGCATGTAATCCAGGATCCGCACGGTAGTGATCATCTGCCGATCAAAATTTCGATAGCCAGTGGATTCAACTCGTTAGAATCCGTTAACGTCGCGTATGATCTAACCCGTAACATCGATTGGACTAAGTTCCAATCCACGATAGGCGATACAGTATCGTCAGTGGAAGAGCTTCCGCCGTTGGAGGAATATAATTTCCTCTCTAATCTCATCGTCGACAGCGCACTTCAAGCTCAAACACGACCGGTGCCGCGATCGTCTATTCGTAAGAAAACACCATCGCTCTGGTGGGATCAACAATGCACGGAGGTTTACCGTAAAAAGTCCGACGCGTTTAAACTTTTTCGGAAACGCGGAACACGCGAGCATTTCGACGCATACACATCTCTTGAACGCGAACTCAAGAGCCTCATCAAGGCCAAAAAACGGGGTTACTGGCGGCAGTTTGTAGACAGATTGTCGCGCGAAACGTCTATGAATACGCTTTGGAGTACGGCGCGAAGAATGCGTAACCGGTCTACTAACAACGAAAGCGAGGAATGCTCGGATCAATGGATTCTTAAATTCGCGCGAAAAGTGTGTCCGGATTCCGTGCCGTCGCAGTTGATTCCTCGCGAAACCGCGAATTCGGTAGACGAAATCAGTCAGCCTTTTTCAATGGTCGAACTTTCACTCGCTCTCCTTTCGTGTGGCAATTCTGCCCCGGGATCTGATAGAATCAAGTTCAACTTGCTGAAAAACCTCCCAGACGTCGCTAAGAGGCGCATGTTGAACTTGTACAATCAGTTCTTGGAGCTCAATATTGTTCCTGACGATTGGAGACGAGTGAGGGTGATAGCCATTAAAAAGCCTGATAAACCCGCGTCGGATCACAATTCGTATCGGCCCATCGCGATGCTGTCGTGTATTCGGAAATTGATGGAGAAAATGATCCTTTTTCGCCTCGACAAATGGGTTGAGACGAACCACCTTCTTTCAGATACTCAATTTGGTTTCCGTAGGGGTAAGGGAACGAACGACTGTCTCGCGTTGCTTTCCTCGGAAATTCAGTTGGCTTTTGCTAAGAAAGAGCAAATGGCTTCTGTGTTCTTGGATATCAAGGGGGCTTTTGATTCAGTATCCGTTGAAGTTCTTTCAGAGAAACTCCACGCTTGTGGATTGTCTCCATTAATGAATAATTTTTTGTACAATTTGCTGTCAGAAAAACATATGAGCTTTTCTCATGGAAACTCTACAGCTTTTCGATTTAGCTACATGGGTCTCCCCCAAGGCTCATGTTTAAGCCCCCTTTTGTACAATTTCTACGTTAGAGAAATTGATGGCTGTCTTAGTGACAATTGCACGTTGAGACAACTTGCAGATGACGGCGTAGTGTCTATCACAGGGCCAAAAGAGGTTGACCTGCAAGGACCCTTACAGGATACCTTGGACAATTTGTCTACTTGGGCTATTCAGCTAGGTATCGAATTCTCCACGGAGAAAACTGAGTTGGTCGTTTTTTCTAGGAAGCATAGCCCAGCACAACCGAAGCTTCAACTTTTGGGTAAACCGATCACTCATTCCATGTCCTTCAAATATCTTGGGGTCTGGTTCGATTCCAAATGCACATGGAGATCCCACATTGAGTATCTGAAGCGGAAATGCCAACAAAGGATCAATTTCCTTCGATCAATTACCGGAACGTGGTGGGGAGCCCATCCACAAGATCTTTTGACGTTGTACCGGACAACGATTTTATCGGTTCTAGAATATGGTAGTTTTTGTTTCCAGTCGGCAGCTAAAACGCACATCATCAAGCTGGAACGGATCCAGTATCGTTGTCTTCGTATCGCGTTAGGATGCATGCACTCGACTCATACTATGAGTCTCGAAGTGCTGGCGGGCATGTTGCCACTATCCGTCCGTTTTTCAGAGTTATCTCTGAGGCTCCTCACCCGTTGCGAAGTAATGAACCCACTGGTGATCGAAAATTTTGAGAAGCTTCTGGAGCTGAATCCTCAAACATGTTTTATGACTTTGTACTACCTATATTTAACACAGGATGTCAGCCCTTCAAGAAATATTCCCAATCGTGTAGTCTTCTCCGATTTCGGCAATTCAGTGAATTTTGATTTATCTATGACGCAGGAAATCCGCGGAATTCCAGAGCATCATCGTCCTATGATTGCTCCGTCATTATACGCTGCAAAGTTTGGCCATATTGATTCTGCAAGAACGTTTTTCACAGATGGATCTTTAATAGAGGAGTCCGCTGGTTTTGGTGTATTTAATGAATTTCATAGCGCCTCTCGAAAACTTGAAGCTCCTTGTTCTGTGTATGTGGCTGAACTGGCAGCAATTCACTACACTTTGGGAACTATTGCTTCACTTCTTCCAGACCACTACTTTATTTTTACGGATAGTCTCAGTTCTGTCGAGGCTATCCGTTCCATTAGGCCGGTAAGGCACTTCTCGTATTTTCTCTTGAAAATACGAGAACTGCTTAGTGCTTTATCCGTGCGCTCTTTCATCATCACCTTCGCGTGGGTCCCTTCGCATTGCTCAATTTTGGGCAATGAGAAGGCGGATTCACTTGCGAAGGTGGGCGCTATGGAAGGCGACATTTATGATCGACAGATCGCCTATAGTGAATTTTTCTCTATTTATCGTCAGCAGTCGCTCGTTAGCTGGCAACATCAATGGAGTGAAGGGAGCTTGGGACGATGGCTACATTCAATTATCCCTAAGGTGTCGAAGTTTGCATGGTTCAAAGGGTTGGACTTGAGTCGAGACTTCATACGCGTGATGTCTCGTCTCATGTCCAATCACTATTGTCTAAACGCTCACTTGTTCCGTGTGGGGTTGGGAGACAGCAATCTCTGTGAATGTCGACAAGGTTACCAGGACGCTGATCACATCCTTTGGTCTTGTGCGGAGTATCGTGGAGTCAGATCACATTTTTATGATTCCCTTCGGGCTCGAGGTAGACAACCTAATGTTCCAGTTCGGGATATTTTGGCTAGACGCGATTTGGAGTTTATGAAACTCATATATGTTTACTTTAAGGATATTAACCTTAGATTGTAAGTTTGATTAACCGTGTGTTTAGTTTGTATTTTGTACGTGTGGTGTTTTTTTTTCAATGTTTGTTTTCAAGATGAATAGAAATAATTTCATGCTTTAGGATTAAGTAAATAGTTGTATCGTAAACCACATTTCAAACCTCCTTCTTCCCTTTTCCCATTCAAAAAATTGTAAATCTCCACTAACCTCGAGACGACCGCGAGTACTCGGTCCAATTCCTTTAACTTTAAATATAAGACAGTAATAATGTATAACGCAAAGGATAACTCGGCTCTGTAAAGTTTATTCGATTGAGCCTGTACAAATAAAGTAATTACAAAAAAAAAAAAAAGATACTAATTGAGAGCTTTCGATGCCTGAACCATTTTTTCATTAGTATAATTGAGTGGCTAACACAATATATTCTATGTCAAGGGAAGTCGATAAATTTTTCAACCCGAAAAATTCCTAGACCGGACCGGGAATCGAACCCAGCCACCTCCAGCATGGTCTTACTTTGTAGCTGCACCTTTACCGACTGAGTCATATGATATGAATCAATGCCATCATATCACAAGGATGGAGCAATAGATGTACTTTTAAAATGTTGTGCGATCAAGTATAAATTTGTTTGATGCTATTTTCCGTAATTGGAACTCATCTGAAGATCTTATACAAAGCATTATGTATCCTGAACCGTTTTAAATAACCTTTCATTTGCCAATTTTGGTCTGCCGAGAGGAAAAGGAAATCGTTTGTCCTATTTCCATAATGCTCATAAAACTCAAAGCAAACGATGGAAGTGCAGACATCAGCAGAAGTCAGTCTTATTTAAATTTCATACATACATAAAATAGACCCCTATGGCCGTGTAGCAAAATGAGTGGTTGAATTCTTTTTATTTCTTTCTATCTGCTCTTTGCAGATCGGACTCCATATGCTTACACTGCACCGCACGACGACGGTATGGCCTTGCTCTGTCCATATATACATAAAAGAACTCATACGGCAGTGAGGAGCATCTTCATGGTTGGGGTTACGGCAGACAGGGTATGACCGTGCCTTCTTTTCCCCATCCAGCCGGACGCCTAGTGGCTCTTGTGCCAGATGCATAGAGCCAAACGAATATATTTATGCTGGTGGAAAATTTAAATTCACTATACCTACAGACTATAGGGGAGTAGAAACGTAATCACAAGCCAAAGCCACCAGTGGTTTTCGAAACTGACAACTCTTTTACAGGTTAACATGGTAATGCCACATTCGGGAGACAGAAAGTACAGTTTCAATTCCCACTCGAATTGAAAGTGACAGGAACTGGAACGTGTGAAAATAGGCAATGAATTGAACGTGGCAAAAGGCAATTTGCAGTTGCTTGATTGGAGCAACCGAGTGAGATTAGTTTGTCAAAACTTGTGCAATCAGTTTTATGTTAGAGCTTACGCTCAACGGGCTAAATTAATTGCACCAAGCTAAACACTTATGACTGCCTTAGTAGATTTCGTGGTCTTTGGAACGTGTTGCTAAACTTTCATATATTTTGAAACTATTTTCATTAGGATAGAGAGCTACTTCAACCCAAGCACCAATTTCGTGATATCGATTAGAAAATATAGAATCGACTTACTGTTTCTGAATACTAAGCTTATTTCACGGATTTTTGTGAAAATTTACCGAAATCTCAACAGTTGAACATTCGGTAAAAAGTTCGGTGAATTTTCGCAGTATTCCTGTAATTTTTTACAGAAATTCAAGGAAAAATTACAGGAAAACTGTGAAAAATCACCGAACGTTCAGCTGTTGAGATTTCGGTAAAATTTCACAGAAATCTGTGAAATAATCTTAGTGTGCATGATATGCTAAAATATAAACACATAAAAACAACAAAATTGAAATAAACCGTAATCGAAAAAAAAAATCAAAAATCTTCATTTCAAAATGTCTGTTGCTTGATCACTAGAATTGACGGTACCGGTGGATGAGTAGTAAGTGCGGTGTGTTTGTGGGTTTTATTCCATCCGAGGTTGTTGGAATTTTTCTGAGGCGATAACATTTCTTACATGTGTGAAGTCACCTCCCTGGCTTTCGATTGTCGTCGGGGATTAACCATCAATTATCCAAGCAAATTGGTAATCGACGCACATCGATTGCGGAACAGAGACTGACGCTCAATAAACGAATTAAAAATAAGAAAAATAATAATAAGAAAACAATAATAATTAAAAAAAATAATAATAAGAAGAATTAAAGAAAGTTTGGCACATATTTTGGAGAACAGAGAAAAATTAAAACGGTTCCATTGCCATTCCTTTGACGGTCAATCGATGGGTTCCGTAGTTTTTCTTCGTTACCTGTAGGTTAATTGATGAAAAAAAAATGATCATCGCAGTTAGACCTTTATGATTCTTAATGATGGTTAATCTTAGATGAAATCTTTTGCTCTTATTATTCTTATATGTCATCAACATTTTTTTAAGAATGTGTTATACCCCTTCGAATCATCTTTCAGCATTCGTTTCCCAAAAATACGATTAAGATTGATAATTGAAGCTTATTTATTTTCAACATTGAACTAAAGCCTACACTAAATCCTTTGTCTACCGCCTATCATGTATCTCCTCAACCCCAGAACGATTTCTTCTCGTGTTTCTTAATATACACAGTGACTGGCACAGGCTTCTCGATGTAAACGGGCTGTTTCACGTAAACTGGATAAGGCTTGTCGACATGAACTGCGTACGGTTTTGGGACCTCAATGTACTCCTTTTGGTAGACTGGGACCTCAACCTTCACTGGGTATGGAACTGGACGGTCCACGTGGACGGGCACCTTCTTCTCGACGTACACTGGAACATGCTTTTCAACTACCACCGGTACCTTTTTCTCGGTGTGCACTGGATATGGGACGTTCACATGCACCGGGACGTGCTTCTCTACTTCCACTGGATAAGGAACTGGAACTTGCTTGGTGATAACATGCTTCACATCATTTTCCGATTCCCAATGATGATCCAGATCCAAGTGCTGATGTTGATGATGGTCTAAATCCAAGTGCTGATGTTGATGATGATCTTCCTGCTCATAATTGTCGTGCTCTGCGTCATCATCGAAGTGGTTTCCATGCTCCAGCCCTTCCTCCCAGAGGCCACGTTTGTCTTTCTTTGAATCATCAACTGCTGCACAGCTGGCGATAGCCAGAGCCAATAAGAACACAATAAACGCCTGTAAAGAATCAAACTCAATTAAACTCCTTCAGATGCCACAGGCTTACCCAATCATACCTTCATGATTGACTTTTTAAGATGAGAGATGAACAACCGATCACAACTGAATGATGATTGAACTTTGATAACTTTGAGGTTTTATACCCAAAATTTTCTTTCCATCCTCTGCTGAATCATTGAACTTTTTGATCATTTTATCTACTGTTGCGCGTAATGAAGTCACTGATTATCTCACCCACTGCCGTTGGTTGGTGCCGGTGCGGACCTACGCAAACCGAAAGTCACTGATGGGTAACGCTTGGTTACTGTCTGCTCTGTTAAAGAAATTTCGAAATGAAGAGTTTATTTTCCAAGGTCATGATTGTGGTGGTTCAATTTATTCAACCACACCACCCTTGAATTTATTGAGAATGTTGTAAGACATTATGCAATGCTCTGGATTTTAGTAATTATGCTGCCTAAAATTTATCAGTTTTAAACTCACTTGAAGCCATTTAAATCCATCCTTTGCTTCGATTTGAACGCTTTAACTAAGATATTGCGTTCATGTTTTTTTCTGATATGGGAAATAGTGAAGTACATTAATCGCCAAATTACGCGAACAAATAAATAATATTCTGCGGGACGACTGACATCAGATGAATAGTGTTATTTAAATGAACGCTACGAAAACGGTCATTCTAATGGTCTAGGTACTCTTAAAAAGTATAACGGAATTTTTACTTCTAATGCATCAGAAACTTTGAATTTGATGATGCACGTACACTTTCCAGGATCTTTCCAGTCTTGAATGAAGATACGACTTCCATATATTCATTGACTGGATCAGAGAAGACCAGCACAGATGTTTCCAAGGAACCTCATGATATTGCAGGAATAATAGGACAAAAAATGACCAAGAAGGATACGCAAGATCTAGCAAGTCGTATTTTTACTCAAGCAAGAGTTGAATGGGCTGTAAATTCGTTTGAACCATTTAAATCACCAGGAAATGACGAAATCCGTTCTGCGAAGATTACAAAAAACTTCCTGTAAGCATTTCATAGACTTGTGACCAAAATTTTAAAAAAGCGATGACGTTATGATAAAACGTCATTTTGATAAAACTACTATAGATTGGATTTTTGAAATGTTGCAAAAACGAGAAATAACATAACATTTCACCATTGTTGTGGTCACTGGTAGTCGACGAACTACTATTACATCTTGAAGCGCAAGGATTTGAAATAATTGGTTTTGTCGATGACATAGATTAAATATGAACACGTAATCAGAGATAGGTTACAATATGCTCTTAATTTAACGATGGTGTGGTATAAAGATGAGGTGAGGAAAATACCAGATTTGCACTTGGATGAATCTAAATTAGTCCTTTCTCCAAATGTTAAGTATCTGGGAGTGATTCTTGATAGCAAACTCAATTGGAACTTGCATTTGGATCAAATAATAAGTAAGGCTACAAATGCCCTATGGATAAACATAAAAACGTTTGGTAATAAATGGGGACTGAAACCGAAAATGATCTATTGGATCTATATGGCTATAGTAAGACCAAGAATAACATATGCATCATTTGTTTGGTGGCCAAAAACAAAAGTTAAATATGCTCAAAAACAACTCGAAAAGTTACAAAGACTTGCTACAATTTCCATTAAAGGAGCAATTCGTAGCACGCCCTCTAAAGCACTAGATGCAATGTGAAATCTTCATCTCCTACATTAATTTGTGCAATTAGAAGCCGGGGAAAACGTATTAAAACTAAAGTGAACAAAACAGTTTTTTAATGAGGCCCCCATGGGGTCAGTATTTTGAAGGAATTTAAAATTAATTCGTTATTAACTCATGAAGAATGGATGAATAGACAGTATAACTTTGAAAGACTATTCAATGTCACTGAACCTAGTCGCACCGAATGTGAATCAGGGGGACCTAATATTCAACCAGTATCAGTAATTTTCTACACTGATGGTTCCAAATCAAACAGCAGAGTTGGCGCTGGGGTAACGGGTCCTGGAGTCAACATATCAATACAGGAAATTATTGAATGTGCCACGGTTTGCTTACGTCGTAATTATAAACATACAAATATACGTATTTTCTTTGACTGTGCAATGCGTTGGTTTCTTATGGGTTCCACTATTATAGGAACCAAAGTTAGCAACTACCACAACAACTGGAACAGTAAAACAGCAAAAAAAAGGTTATCTTCCATTTAATTCCAATTAAATAATTTTGGTATCCATGACAGATACGTATTTCGACTACAATGTGCAGTCTTCATCAATGTCATTCCCACTAAAGAACTTATCAAAATCTAACCCCCTTAAGTACTCATTCCCTAGGTATAAAAGTCAAGATCACAGGTATAAAAATGAAACTACAATTTGTTGAATCGGGACCTTCAGTTTACTTAAATCTTTGGTTTTTATTAGTTAGGAAGGTTGGAACATCCGAAAAATTCGATGTAAGATTTTAGATAATTCATTTTTACATCATCCTTGTCTTGCAAAGTAAAAAAAAATGGTTTCTAGAAAAACGCGTTAATAAATTTGAGTTTCATTTAAGTGCATACATTCAATCTTCATCAATTCCATACACAAAATTCTAAAAGGATGCCGAAAATATATTAAAAAAAAAACGATTTTTTAAAAAAACCCCCAACAGGTGTCTCTCTTAAAGACATCAACCCTCCAGAATCAATAATTAAAAGAAATTTTTTGAATATATTTTTAGTACATTTTTAGTACAAATATTTTTTGAACAAATAAGGAAACTTTTTATTCAAAGTAATATTGCACAAGACACCAAGTCAATAAAACGACTAGTATTGGAGTATTTAATTATGTTCCGCTAAATTGTCTTTCTGGATCACTCTGCTATGTACAGCAACCAAGCGTTGGTTTCAGCTTTCCGGTTCACTGAAAATATGTTTTTTGTTAATTCTCTTACGCTCATTTCGTTATATTCGTTTCGTACACTGCCAACATTACGCATATTTCATACAATAGGGTTTTTGATCTAATTTCCGTCCTACACAACCTGCGGTTTATCTCTCTTTTTTGAACGGGTTTGAACAAAAAATTTAATATTTCTATCAAGGATGACTTTTAAATTTATTCACTTTTCCAAACGTACCGTTAGATTTGATAAAAAGTCACAAATTGTTGAGATATTGTTCAAAATACAATACTGCTACTTGACTCTAAATTCGTCATACGAGTTTCAATTCCGTCCTAATGCATTGAAACGCCATTAGATTTTCTTCGTCCTACGGATAAACGTAGAAAAAAGGGATTCGCTAGGAGCGCTTCTTTTGTTTTGAGAGCAATTAGCGAAAATATTCATTCAATGCGCTCTTATAAGATTTATGTTGTAGCTAATGAACTAAAGCATCGGAAAAAACCTATTATTGATTAGTGCACTGTGACTTCATTGATATTATTAATCTTTTCTGATCGATAGAACGGAAATGAGCGATTACGACGAAGTAGCGCTCTACTCTACATGAAATGAATGCCATACAAGAGTGAAAACTGGTTAACAATACGAACCGCTGGAGAAATCGGTGAAAAGTGATTCAATCAATATCGGTTTTCGCAAATTTCACACGATGAATTTTACCATTTATTGCGTCGGAGTACACCACGAGTTGGCAAACCAATTGGGACACTGAAAATCTTGAACGGTTTGGTTTTTGTTTATCTTGTCCCTCCGTCTCGATGAGTCTCATCGTCACACACTGGTCAGCATAGCCGGTAGAATCGCACTACCGTTCATACTGGTGACAACGCTGTGATGTGAAAACGCAACCCCAGCTCCCAAGCTCCTTCCCTGATCCTATTATTTGACAATGTACCCCTCTAACCTCAGGTAAGCCGCGAGTATTCGGCCCAACTCCTACTAGACATAGAATTAAGTGAATTCTGTTACAAACAATGAACAATAAATTATTGACTCCGTAAAGCTAACATGATTGAGCCTTCTAAATAAACGAACTAGATAAAACAAAAGTTGGACATTGAAACTGCTGAACTCTCCAGCAAGTTGGAAATATTTATTGTTTTATTTTAAAGAGGACTATTTTTTTAAATTGCTCACCAACTCTTCATGTCGAGGAAATTGTTTCTGCGTTTTCAATGTGGCTATCATTTGTTTTAAAAATATAGTTATTGATAGCAAAATAAATGCCATGTTGGCCTTAACTTCTGGTTCATATAAAAGAAGAAAAAATGGCTGGTATATTGTATAACAAGCGGGTAAGATTCTGCTTCCTTGGAGAAAATTGTAATTCTCTCTGATAAATCGAGTTAAATTGCACAGCTGTTTGGATTTTTTTCTAATACTAAGCAATACAATTTTTTTTTTCATCTACATAATCTCCATCTTTTCTTGGAATACGTCCTTTCCACGGTTTCCTAAACATCCATCACACAATCTTGTTTTAATTTTGCATTATATAAAAAGCTATAAATTGCACGAATTGATTTCATGAAAGCGCGACTGTACGAAATGTTTTCGTGCATACAAGGATAGCCAGAAAGGCGATTGTATCTTTCAACTAAATTTTCGTATCTCTTCGTATTGTTTTTCGTACAATGTATGCAAGTTGTCTTATGGGCATGCGAATGTTTCATACTATTTTCAATTTACACGAATGATTCGTGCTTATTTTATGAAACATTCGTTATCAATACGTACGAAAATCACAAGGCAGTAGACAACTTCTACGAAACAAGCTTCATAAAATCCTTGATTTGTTTTCCGTCGATCTTGTTTTTCGTTCTGAGTACCAATGCATTGCAATGCTACCAGCGCCAGGGAGGCAGCTCCCACAACTGGACCCTACCGACCCATCAAACTCATGGATCGGGCACCAAAGGCTTTACTTCCCTCCCGAAGGAAGGGGTGATCATAAATTTTTTGCCTCCGAAAATCCCGACGGCACCGACTAGAATTGAATCCAGGTCCATTGGAGTGAGAGGCAGTCACGTTTATCACTGGTGCCGCTAAGCTTTATAAAATGTACGAATCTATTTCTTCGCAGAAAACAACGAATGGATTCGTCGAATAAACAAAGGATTTCATTTTATAAACTAAATTTTATCATCATGAAGCTTTAGTGGGATGTTCTGAAGAGGATAGGTTGATAGTTGCGCTAGAGTATGGCAGTGTGAAAATTGAATAGAAGTTGAAAATGAGCTGAGGGCCATTAATGCTACAGTACAAGTCAAACGTACACTCCTTTACCTAACCCATGCAATAATGAATGATGGGACTTGAATTTTTTTTTTCTTCAAATCCACAGGCAAAAGAGTGCGCGTTCGACTTGCTCATATACTGTCTGTGGCTGTGGAATAGTTCTAGTGACGTTTATCACTACATAGCACCAACAACAAAACACTTTGAATTTAAATTGTCAAAAACACTTCAAATGTAAATTGTCACTGTTTTATCACGGTCTCTTTGGAAGAAAAACGAATTAAAAAATCGTATCGCTGAAATACCCACCAAACGAAATCTCACTCCTTACTAGTATTCCTTTATTATTTTTTATATTTTTTTTTTCAGTTTTAATCGAGTCCAAAAATTTTCTCCAAAGACCATTAAAAAATGTATGGAAATATGACCCCCGATAGAACATTGTGAAACTAGCCACAAGCTAAAGGTGTGCACAGATATCATGAGTTCGAGAGAGAACACGTGATCTCAATGAACGCACTTGTAGGGCCGACTAAGCACAACCCGCCCTTTGCCTCTATTTTTCGAACCGGTTTTCTCACAAAATGGAATGATTTTACTGCATTTTACATTCTAAATTTTTTAACCTTTCCGTACGTACCGTGAGATTTGATAAAGAGTTGGAAGATATTGTTGATATTGTTAAAAATCTAACACTGCTTCTTGACCTCAAACTCGACCTACGGATTCTAAACTAGGCGTTATTATAGAAACGTAATTGAATTCACTTCGGCCTATTGGCTTCTTTTGTTTTGGTGAATGATGGGTGCAAACATTCATACCACTTGTTTTTATGGGCTTATTTCGGTAACAGTTGAACTAAAGTATCGTACCAAACCCAGAATTGACTTTATGTTTTCTGCTTGATAGGCCCAAAATGGGTGATTTGGCCGAAATATTTATCTACCCTTTGTTAACGTGAAGACTGATAATATACTGGACATTTTGAAACCCTGTTCTTAAATACACTCAAAATAATTTTCACGTCAATGCTACGTGAAAACCTACATAGATTTTTTTCCATCGCACTTTTCACGTAATTGTTACGTGATTCTCATATGAAAGCACTCATTTCAGTGGGCAAGATGGTCACGGGATTATCACGTAGAAGTTATGTGATTCTTTTGATGGAATTCATGGTAGTTTTCAATGATTTTTATGCCAGTTTAAATTAAATACTTTCTTGATTTCAAATGAAGATAAAAATAAGATCCTAGAAAAGAAGATGGAAAATATACACACAGAAGATGAAAATAATTCGAGTGAAACTGGACTCGGGAAGGATATGGGACACATACGATACAAGGGAATTTAACTCGTATTTAAATCCATGGTACTATTTTTCGTCACACTAAAACAAAGAAACATACACCATTATACTTTCAACACGAAATTGTCTTACGAAAATAAGCCCCAAGATTTTAAATGGCATTTTAACTTGCAATTCCACCATATTGTACATCATTTTGAGTGAGGCACTCATTATTTTTTTCATATGTGAGAATCACTTAGGGTGTACGTGAAATGCACATAGAATTTGTGTATGTGCAAATCACGTGCGTTCCATTAAAAACCCAGTGAATATAAAAGAATATGGATGAACATAAAAGGACTTCCCGTTGATACATATGGGGTATCACGTAGACAACATGTAAATTTAACATAAAAGTGAAAAGAGAGACTCCACTTGATGTTTCACGCAACAATAACGTGTCGATTATTTTGAGTGTATAATAAAAACTTTGACAACTAGTAAATCTTGAATTCCGTAAAGTTATTGATTTTATATGCGCTGAATTTAAGCAAAGAAAGAGTATCATTTAAGACAGCACTGTGCTGCCAAACGAATGGCTCATGGCCCAGATTTCATGCTGAACATTGCATTAGGTCCTAAGTAACATTGATCGATTTTCTTCGTCGACTTTCTCTTTCGTTAATAGGTAGAACACAACATCGTTTCTTGTTGTGTTTGTCGTTTTAGATGCTAGATAAAAGCATCATTTATCGTTCTAACGGCGCCGGTGGTGTAGTGGTAAGCGTGATTGCCTCTCACCCCAGCAGGCCTGGGTTCAATCCCAGTCGGCGCCGCCGGGATGTTCTGAGGCATAACATCTCTGATCACGCCTTCCTTCGGATGGGAAGTAAAGCCGTTGGTCCCCGGTTCATGAGTTGATGGGTCGATAGGTAGGGTCCAGGTGTGGGAGCTGCCTTCCTGGCACGTCGGTAGCATTGGTGCTCAGCACGGAAAACAAGATCGACGGAAAAAACAAACCAAAGGAAAAAAAAAAAAATTTATCGTTCTGTCAGATAAAAATTCATGGGAATGTTGACGAAAAAAATCTGTCAATGAAACTTAGGACCTAATGCAATTGTTTTGTTTTCTGGATCGCAGATCGCATCCAATTTGTGAATGAATATTAGCCTAGAAGGAATGAGCAAAAACAAAATGCATCTTGAAGTATGCACCTACATCAAAAGCCATTAAAAAGCAAGTTTAGAACGGTTGGTCAGGCCTGATTTAAGAGAAAGAAAAATAAATCTCACGATACTTTCAAATTTTGGTTCGAAGAAATGTTTATATGGATAATTGTTGTTCTTTATTATTGACATTTTACATCCTGCAGATGCATTCATGTCCATTACCATTGCCGACCATGCCCATCTTCTCCGTTACGGGAAAAGGAAGTATATAATAATGAGATCTCCTCTCAGGATATCATAAAAAAATAATTTATTTCACTAATTATTCACTTAACCACATTACTTAAAGCTACTAACGATCTGAATCCTAACAACTTCTATACCGAAAAGAGAGTGATCGATTGGTCGCTCGGCTATTTGTTAATAAAAACTGCTGACAGGACAATTCGTTGGGCTCTCGTGTGGCGTTGGACTCTGCTCGATGGCGTGACATCATTATTGCTGACTTGTTGCTATAGGTGGTGGTGATTGGTCCGGGCTATCTCATAACTATATTGTTGATGTAACTACTACTTAACGGGAGGCCATTGACTCACCGACGACGCCCCCATAGATGCTACGGAGTTGGATAGTTGGTTAGGAGATGGGTCAGGCTTCGATGACGATGCGACCACAGTAATTGTTTTGTTTTGAATGAGACTGGAACTCATCCCAAGGCAAAACCGGCAGTCACCAAGCTAACCGAACTCCTCAATTTAAATTTTAGGACCTTATTTGGTAAAGTTTTAATAAATTGCTTGACGGGGGATGAATATGAAATGGTCCAGCCTGTGGTAGAGCTTGTTTGAGTGGTTTTCTCCCTGCGTTTGGAATTAAAGATTTTAGGATAAAGATGTATTTTCAAATGCAAGAACCTCACTGCAAATTGATTCTTATTGACGCGATCGTGCCAAACGAGGCAGTTGCTCCAAATTCAAACTTGAACTCACTAAGTGATTTTTTTTCCTTGATTTGTTTTCCGTACTGAGTACCAATGCTACCGACGCCAGGGAGGCAGCTCCCACACCAAGACCCAACCTATCAAACCATGAACTCATAGACCGGGGACCAACGGATTTACTTCCCTACCGACGGAAGGCGTGATCAGAGATTTTATGCCTCAGAAAATCCCGGCGGCGCACAGTGGGACAAAAAAAAAGAGGGACATGGCCATCTATGACGAAACTATTGAGTGTAGCCTTTTGATGTCTTCCAGAATGTTTTTTCATTTTTTAATACTTTATTGTAGTGGTAAAAAATACTCGCACTACGATAAAAAAACGACTTTTTATGTCTTGTTAAAATTGATAATCATCTATGGAAACATTGTAAACAAAGTCATTTTAAGAAACTTTGTCGTAGACGTAAATTTTCTATCTCTCAAGTGGACGAAGTTATAGGGTGAAAATGGAGTACAAACAGTAGTAATCTCTTAAAAACCGTTGGTTATACCATAACTTTTTATTTTAAATTTTCAATTTTTTTCAATCTTCTACAAAGTTGTAAGTGCTCTACTACTGCATATTTTTGATCCTTGAAACAATTCGCTATCTCTTTTTTTTAAAGGATTTAAGTTCCTTTTTATAACTTTTTAACGCTATTACTATAAGCATCCGAAGGATCGAAGACAAATTTTCCAAATCGATATCCAAGTAAGATTACCTCGGGTGGGTCCAAACAAGAATCGAAGAGTTAAGCAAGGTAGAAATTTTACAGGATGAGCACTAAAAGGTGCTGTTTAAATTTGTTGTAGCTAGAGGTAGCAGTAACACTTCCTTCAGCAACAAGAAAATAGATCCGCACGGCAAGAGAGCACGATGCGGACTGAAAGATCTGTTTGAGGGCAGTTTGGCTTTCCTAGACCACCCCCTCAATACTGCCAATGTGACTTCCATCTGTCCCCACGAACGCCCATCATCTGACTCCATCCCAGTAGTGGTTGGTGTTCTTTGTTATGGCCATTGCTCGGATTGCTCGATTAAGCTCGTAAATGTGTGCTTGTGCCGCTGGGAAAACTAAATAATGATGTTGCCGCGTGGGCAAGTCAGTTTTGCTAATACCATGCACGCCCGGATAGGTTTATTATGGAAATGTTTAGTTCTGATTAAAATTTGCATAAATTTCAGTTGGGTTTGCTCGTAATTGCACGAAGCTAAAATCGATGAATAGTTAATATTGGGATTTGCTCCACTATCATCAGGAGAATCATTACATTGCCTCCATGTGGGGCCGAAGCCATTATGTTTACAAGTGACTGGACATGATATGGCTAATGTAGTATAAACAGTGCATGAAAATGTTCGTTTATGATTACTTAATTTACCAATCGATATGTGCACAATTTCCAAAAGTCTGTTCCATTCAGCCAGTGGTTGATGTTTGCCAGAGCGGCATTTATGCACTTTCATGCTCATCATTATATTGAATGAATTTCATTATCATTTGGAATGGTCGTTAAAATTGTTCTGGACCTTTCCATTGTTGGCGTTTAGAGCAAAGTGGGGTACTTAGTTTTAAAAATCATGTATCTCTTTAGTAACAGCAAATTTCAATTGATAACCGTCAGTAAATTCTCTGACTATTTGTCCACAATCCCTTATGGTTTGCTATTTTAAAAATTATGGCATTTTTCATAAATTATTGATTAAGGAAAACGGTGCACATTTTATTAATGTTTCAAAAACGTCTATTTTAATTGAATTAATGGTTCATAAATGAATAAAAATTCAAAATTAGACCTGATTTCGTCATTGCACTAATGCATACTAATTGAAGATTAAAAACATGTCGTACCAACATTTTTTTTCAAAATCGCATCGATTTGAGTTCTATCGTCTGAGTTGGTTGGAAATGCTTTCTAATATGAAACTTTTTAATGTTCCGTTAGAGTACGGTAGACCTTAGGGAAAACTATCTACGTAGGTAATGAACAGTCCCTTAAATGTGCCACTTGATTCCGATAATAAAAACTCACAAATATTTAACAATTATAACGATTTAAAAAGTGAATTAGGACTCCTACTTTTCAAATGCGTGGAATGTGAAATTAGGCGCAAAGACGTAATGAAAAACATTTTTAGCAAGGTTATGTATATAGGTTATGGTTAGGCAAAAGGTGTGCGTTTGACTTTGTACTGTCGCATTAATGGCCCTTCGCTTATTTTCAACTTCTATTAAAAAGCTTCATGTTAGATAGCATTTCCAACCAACTATGAAAATCGCAAACTTTGCGTATGAAGTAACATAAAAACACTTTGAACACTATCGTCTGCTGATAAATACCATAAAATGCCAATCATATAGATAAATCATAATACTGGAATACTTAGGTTTGAATCTTCATCTATGATATCGTAATACCGCTTCCAAAAAATTTTAATTTTATACTAAACTATAAAAAAAATTGCATACTTCTAGAGATGACTTTTTGGTGGATTATTCAAAATACACAATATTTTTCAAGTAAGCTTGTTTTCAGTAGAGGCTTCAATCCAATTCATAATGATTGGTCCATCATTTCGTTTACCTGCCTCTCAAACCAGTGCATACTTTTGCCTCCTGCGTACTATTGCCCCACTTTACTCTACTGCTGGAATATTAATTTAATGAAGCTCTGAATAATTAATTTTATCGCAAATAGGAAAGATTTTTTGATGTACAATTGAGAAAAACTAAAAAGCATTTTATTTTATTTCATTGAATTTTTTTCCTGAAATCAATATTTGAACCGACCGTTTATTCTGTTTATTTACAGAACCAAACCCGCAACAACAGCCGGCCGATCCGGAACCGGAATTCGAAGGCACAATTCAGAACGTAACATTTCCGGCTGGCAGAGAGGCAGTGCTTACATGTTCGGTGAAAAATCTGGGCCGCTACAAGGTAGGCTGGCTGCGAGCATCGGACCAGACGGTGCTGGCACTGCAGGGTCGTGTAGTGACACACAATGCCCGGATCAGCGTGGTGCATGAGGACACGCGGACATGGCGCCTGCGGATACGACAGCTTCGCGAATCGGACCGTGGCTGCTATATGTGTCAGATCAATGCCAGTCCAATGAAGAAGCAAATCGGATGCATCGATGTACAGGGTATGTATTCGAGCAACCGTGAGTGCTTTATTGACGCTGGGTATTCGTATATTCATGATGTTTAATTGGCGTGCTTTTCCGGTAATACTCAATTGTATCTCTACCATCTGATGACATACTGATTTGGTAGATATAGCTAGGATAGATATTTTTGTGTCTTTTAATCGCAATTAGATATTTGATTCCCTGTTGTACATACAGATACAAACACTGAAACTTGAATATGTCTGCAAATTTTAATACTGACAAATCAACAGCGTTGTGTCCGTATGCAGAATGGTTTATAAATCACTACTTTTTTTTAATAGTTTTCGACAATCTAAAAATTTTCATCTGAAACTGTAGTGTTGGCTATAAAAATGAAAATGACCTAGTGAGCTATTAAAAATTTCAAAAAATGGTTTTCTCTGAGAAATCACTTCAGATTTAAAAAGATTCTCATCGTTTTGTCCAAAAAATAAAAGGAAAACATTTAGCAATTTGAAGTAATGTCTCAGAGAAAATCATTTCTGAAATTTTTAATAGCTCCCTAGGTCATTTTCATCTTAATATTTAACGCTACAATTTCAGATGGGAAATTTCAGATTGTCGAAGTGTATTAAAAATTTCGTGATTTATAAACCATTCTGCATTCAATGCACTAAGCTATTGTTTTGTCAACCATTTATGAAAGGCTTATAGTTATTATTACACCTTTTTATTCCGATTTGATGTAAGATTTGAATGGTATAAGCATAGACCATTAGAATTCACGTACATGAATATTGTTTCTGTGATGCTAAGATGAACAAACATGTTTGCAAACAAACAGATTGTATATAATGCAAAAAAAATACATAAACGTGCCAAATTGAAGGCATATGTGGACATTAATATAAGAACACTTTAAAAACCATTGCTCCTCCTAGTTATACGAATCAGACAAATTATAAACCAGATGTGTTTGAAAGCCACATAATTTTGCAACAGTTTTCACTCGGCTGTTGACAAAAGCAGGCCACTCTCGATGTATGCCACGCGATCATCTATTTTCTCGGCAGCAACCATTGTGTGGTTCTCTTCATTGTTCTTCATCAGCAGTTCTTTCGGTCGATGCGTCGTCGACTTTGGAAAGCAACCTTTTCGTGATGAATGTGTAAGTAGGTACTGACCAAGTTTTGCTTCCATTACTGCAATGGTTTGTGTTGTACCTTTTGACTATAGTTTTACGATGTATTGTATAGTGACCAAGAATCATCGGATCTGTAAAGTTAATTCATTTGAGCCTTATCAAATAAATTAATATACAACAATGTTTTTGCAACAATATGATCCAAAGAAAGAATGTATTTCCTCATGCGTACAGTAATTGAAATAAATGAAAATGTGATTTCTTCCTCCGTTAATAATTATATGGACACCATACAAAAATGTAATGGCAATTGTTCATTTTTGAAGCATGATTTAGCATGTAAAAGTTATTGTGGCACCAACATAATCGAATATTTATCTATTTTATGATATTTATTTGTTCGTCAACAGACGAAAGTGTTAGTTCAAATAATAATTAAACGTGATTTTTGCAAAGTTTTAAGCAGTTCTCAAATTTCACCAAAATCATTGGTTGATCATCGATGATCACCTTGGAGATACATTCATTTATTCGTTTCCCGGGCTAGTTTCTGTGTATCCATGTCGATTAAATTCGAATATTCTATAAGTTCTATCAATCGGAGCTTTGCTATAATCAAGTTCAATGATTATTTGAACTAACTTATTGTTTATTTTGGTGCCAGAATATGATTCGAAATTGACTAATTTTTCGCACATGGATCAATTTCTTTTAATGATTAAGCAATGGAACTGAAATAGCCAAAAAGTTAGTTCAAATAATCATTGAACATGATTTTCGCAAGTTTTTGCGGGAATCCAATCGGTTGAAGTTAAATAATAAATTATTGTAACTGACATGGATACACATAAACTAGCCTGGGAAACGCCTAAATATACAGGGTGTCTGGTTCCGGGGTTTACATATTTTCAGGGTAGATAGGGCTCCTAAAGTTATGAAAAAATCATCAAGAAATATAGGGTCGGAAATGACTGCTAAGTGAGTTATTTAACATTTTATGTTTTTTTTTTTTTCCAAATTGTGTTAGCTATATTTTTTTAATCTTATTATGGTATTCTGAGTTCAACATTTCAAATGAAAGATTAAAGTCTTAGCTATCAATGCTCCACAGTAAAGAACTCGATAAAAGTTAATTATCATACATTAATATTGAAAAGTATGTTGAAAGTACCAAAAAAACTGGTGAAATTTCATACATTTTAGTGTTTTTAAGTTGAAAATTTTCAAAACTGTTAATTTAGTTGTTCTACAAAACATTCTCCATGCAGTTCCCTAGATTTGTGTCTTTGGTAGTAACCTTGTAGGCTTTATGGTTTCCTCGTAATTATTGATTTAAAACAGCCATAAAAAATTGAGAAGTTTTCTTAAAATGCGCTATGGTCACCCTATTCGTTCGTACGTTCGGCTGTTGCAGTGGACTACGCACATGAAAATTTGGTAGAATGTTATTGTAAATGTTGAGCTACATTCTTAACTTTCGATTACCGCATATTGCTCAGTCTAAGCAGAAAACACAACGAGAGACACCGAATCGGCGAATTCTTTGAGCGGAAGGGAGAGAAGTAGGTAGTGGTAATAAATCGATGTCCCTTTTATTTCATAGCACTCACAGCTCAGCTGGTGCTGATTCGATGGAGGAGTATGCAACTCCGCTGCTTCTGTATACACACTTAGATTTTTTTACAGGAGTCAGTATTTTTACTGGGTTTTTGGATTACTGACTCGGTTAAAATTCAAATGACTGTTATTCGTAAAGATTGGATAAAATCGATAAATTTTATTTTTCATCATTACACGGGGTTAACAAAAGTTAGTCTGTAAATTTTCGTAACACATTTTCTCAACTTTGAATTTTTGACAGATTTTTTAAATTTTACCGAAGAGTTCCGCAATTCAAAAACTCGGTAAAAATTACTAACTCGATAAGTGTGTACTGATGTATGGTTGGTGAAGAGGCTAGCATCTGGAGGGTATTCTCGGGCTAGTGAATGCCATCCATCCCCACTTATAAGTCAGTAATACCAACAATCAATACGAAACTAACGATTTTAGATTGGCTCACTACTTGACTAGCCTATTGGTCAAAAGCAAACGATTAACGTACCCCATTCTAGTCGAAATTCTACTACTACAAAATGTTTGTTTTGATTCGCTATGAAAGTTTGACTGATAAAATGAGGGGTTAGTGGAATTACATATGTTTCGAGGGGTGAATCGATTAGCTTGGGACCGAAGAGAGTACCAGAGCTGAGCCAAAAAGTTGAGCACGTTATTTCGGGACCTTCTAGTCTTAGAGTTACCTCTATGGTAATACGCTATTTATTCATTTCTGTTTGATATGTTTACAAAGTTTGACAAACAGAAATGTGATGTAGGTACACCGGTAATTCAGGGTTGAAGGCAGCTGATAAATAGCGGTGGGTGGATGGTACCATCCATCGCATAAATGGAGGGATTACTGTAGTAGATTTCAAAATCATAAAATTGCAAATCCAACTCATGTGATCCAACTTTCCTCATGTACCAACATCAAACTTCAAAGTACTAACGTAGGAGTACAACGGTCAGCGGCACCGGTGGTGTAGGTGTTAGCGTGATTGCCTCTCACCCCAAGCAGGCCTGGGTTCAATCCCAGTCAGTGCCGCCGGGATGTTCCTTCAGAAGGGAAGTAAAACCGTTGGTCCCCGGTTCATGAGTTGATGGGTCGATAGGTAGGGTCCATGTGTGGGAGCTGCCTTCCTGGCGTCGGTAGCATTGGTGCTCAGCCGGAAAACAAGATCGACGGAAAACAAATCAAATGAAAAAAATTAATACAACGGTTCTACAATCATCTCTCCCACAAGATAATATTCGAGGGAAAAATCGACCACTTTTCATCTGGAAGCACACGCACAGCTCAAACAAAGGCTGTGCATTGCGCTATTAGTCATACACTCGGTTGTTTAGAGAGCAAGAGAGCACACAAAAATTTGAAAGACGTACAATGTGGGTAGCGCACAAACAGTGCTCAAAATCAGCACAAGATAAACTCATTCCTTTATAAACAGATTAAAAATCAATATAGACATAAGCAACATTTTAGATGTTAGTTCCGATGTTCGGAATAAACGCAGCGCCGACATCGCGTCTGACCATCACCTTCTAATCGGTGAAATCCGCCTACGCATGGCGCAGATCCAGCGACGGGAGGAGAGACTCGGGCGGTGGTTCAACACACGCCGACTTGAAGATCCAGCGGTAAAAAGGTCTTTTGTTGAAGAACTTGAGACTCGAGCTGCGGACGTTCCAGAAGGTGGCAGCGTAGAAGAACAATGGACGGCCATCAAGAATGCCTTTATAGAAACAAGCGAGAACAACTTGGGTGAGCTGCGCACCCAGAGGAAAGAGTGGATCACATATGGCGGAAGATTGAGGAGCGTAGAGAAGCAAAAGCCCGCGATAGAGCGGGTGACCCGAGCAAAGTCGGTTAACAAAATGAAAGCAAATCGATATTAAAGTTTGCAGTTCCTATCATAATGAAAACTCATTTTGATTTCAATTGTCGCGACAGAAGTCTGATATCATACTGTGCTTTTATTATGCAGTCAAGACTTTTTAAATCAAAGCAACTTAACTTGAAGTTCTGCTGTTAATTTCTTGTTTAAAATTTAATTTAAATTCATCTGTCGTTGAACCAACGATTATTGTTTATTTATTTTGTTTAACCCATTTTAGGCCATTCATGACTAGCCCGAGGTGACATTTGAGCTCAAATCTTTCAGCGTGAGAAGCATGGATGGTAACGATTTACGACAGGCCCGTATTCAGTAAAACATTATGAATGCAAAATCAGTAATCAAATTGATTTCATTGAAAGCAGAATTAGTTTTCCGTTTGATTCAACAGTGTAAAATTTTGCTCTCATTTTTGCTGTGTTAACCGTTAAGTCAACCAAAATGAGATCAAATGGAGTATTCAAAATAAGTTACATCATAACAGCAAATTCTGATTTCAATTTGATCTCTAACTTTGCTCGGGGAGAACCAGAGGAGCCAAAAACGAAGCCCGTCAACGGTACTCGGCTCTAGAGAAGGAAGTCAAGCGCTCTTGCAGACGGGACAAGCAAGCGTGGGTGAACTCCCTGGCCGACGAAGGGGAGAAAGCCGCAAACACTGGCGATATACGCCTCCTCTACGATATCTCACGACGCCTGAGTGGAGCAAGGATGAACTCGAGGATGCCAGTGAAGGACACGACTGGACAATTGCTTACCGACCCCACTGACCAACTGAAACGCTGGTTTGAGCACTTCGAACAACTTCTTCAAGTTTCGACGGCCAACCAGCCATCAACATCACGGCATGACCCGCCTAGGGTGCACCGCATCACTCGCGTCAATTCCGAGGCCCCACCTCTGCAGGAGATTGAAGCAGCTATCCGAAGCATGAAATCCAACAAGGCTCCAGGGGTCGATCGCATATCAGCAGAGATGCTCAAAGCTGACCCCATGCTATCCGCACAAATGTTGCATCAACTATTCTGTAATATCTGGGACACCGCGACTTTTCCGGCCGTCTGGATGCAGGGCATCTTAGTGAAGGTCCCAAAGAAGGGGGATCTGACTGTGTGCGACAATTGGCGAGGCATCATGTTACTGTGTATTGTTCTCAAAGTTCTGTGCAAAGTTATCCTGAATCGGATACAGGAGAAGATCGATGCGACTCTCCGACGGCAGCAGGCAGGATTCCGTGCCTGAAGATCTGCTCCGCATCATCCTGGAGCAGGTCAATGAATTCCAAGAGTCCCTTTATTTGGTATTCATTGACTACGAAAAAGCTTTCGACCGTCTCAATCACGAGAATCTGTGGGGCGCCCTGAGACGCAAGGGAGTCCCGGATAAAATCGTCAACCTCATCGAAGCGCAGTATGAGGCTTTCACGTGCAGAGTTCTGCATAACGGATCCTTGTCCGACCCTATCCGGGTAGTCACTGGTGTGAGACAAGGATGTATACTATCACCGCTACTGTTTCTCATCGTAATCGACGAGATCATGGTAGGTGCAATTGACCGTGTACCGAACCGTGGGCTGCTTTGGCAGCCTATCACCATGGAGCATCTTAATGACTTCGATTTGGCTGATGATGTTGCTCTACTAGCACAACGGCGCTCTGATATGCAGAGTAAGCTCAATGATCTAGCCAAATGCTCCTCTGCGGCGGGTCTCACCATCAACGTCAACAAGACCAAATCGTTGGATATCAACACTGGCAACCCTTCCAACTTTACGGTAGCGGGGCAAGCAGTGGAGAAGGTCGAAAGTTTCCAATATCTTGGCAACCAAATAGCGTCGGACGGCGGGACCAAGAGCGACATAGATGCAATAATCAAGAAGGCTAGGGCTGCCTTTGCGAGTTTACGAAACGTATGGAGATCCAACCAGATAAGTCAACGCACCAAAATCCGAATTTTCAACTCGAACGTGAAATCTGTGTTGTTATACGCCAGCGAGACGTGGTGTGTATCAGCGGAGAACACTTAAAAGCTTCAGGTATTCATCAACCGATGCCTACGGTATATAATTCGTGCCTGGTGGCCTCACAACTGGATCTCGAATGCCGAGCTCCATCGTCGATGTCATCAGAAGCCGATAGCAACAGAAATTCGAGAGCAAAAGTGGAGGTGGGTCGGCCACACACTTCGACGGGGTTGAAGCGAAATCTGCAAGCAAGCTCTGGATTGGAATCCGGCAGGATATCGCAGCAGAGGCAGACCCAGGGGCTCATGGCGGCGGAGCCTCAATAAGGAAATTAAGCAAGTCGATAGGAATCTGACCTGGGCCCAGGTCAAGGCAAAAGCGAGCAGCCGCCCAGGATGGAAGTCTTTCACGTTGGCCCTTTGCACCGCTGGTGGTGCACAGGACCCTTAAGTAAGTTCCTCAGCATGTAATATAATTAAACCTCACACAAACTTTAAAAATTGAAATTGTTTTTGAAAAGAAACACATTCTGCATGAGCGAACATTTTTCATTAGCACAAGCTCACAGCTTCAGCTTATTGTAAGTCTCTTTATTTTCGACGTGCAAACACATAGCTGTATGTGTTTACTCGTCTGTGCTTCGTGCAGCTCCCTATTCATGCTTTTAGTTTTGTTACAGGGTGTCTACTACCTGACTTTTGAAATCTCTTGTCCAGCAATTTTTTATGAATATAATGTATCGAGGATTTTAAAACAATATATATCAGAAATCTCAAAACATTTTATAATGCAATCAACTCCTCAGTTTGCTTTCAGCTGTTGACTCAGCAGAACATTTATCACCGCAGGTGCCAGATAATGATCTAACGTTGGTGTTGGGGAAATACGGGAAAGTTAAGCATGACAACCAGGAGAAAGGCCCTGCGGAGTTGGGGCTCGGCAACGTTATGCAATTTGAATAAGAAATAAAAAGTACAGAGTATAGAGTATTGTTCTCCTATCCTTTGAGCATGCAAGGCTACAAATAAGAATCAATTTTGGCTAATTTTGAGAAATTTACAATTGGTCAGCAAGGAAAAATGGCTCTAATGTTGACCTATGGATCTAATGATCTTAATCTAAAGATTGGACTCATCGATTAAAATCTCCTGCTCTTAAAATTTTCTAAGAACAATGCGTCATCTGGACAATTCAAATGGATAGTTCTGATAGCTAGTGAAAAATTGGCATAAAATGCTTATGTATGGATCCAATATAAGGGAAACCTTATTGAATTTTGAAATCTATACAAATTTAGACGTTAGGCACGCAAAGGTTAACAACTGTGAAAGTGCTCTTAAAATACTAAGTTGAGAGCCGACGTAAAGTCCCAGTAAAGACGTTATAAAGCCAAAGAAAAAAAATAACCTTGTATTGTATGATATGATATCATCTGGCTTTTAGTATATGCATAATTCATTTTGTAGTTATTATTGAATCGATCAGCAAAAACAATCTCCTAGTCCTGAATGAATATTACAGTCATGCTTTAGACCCAACCCTCAATCTCTTTTTTTTTAATCTGATTTTTTCCTACAAATTACCTTTTTTCAGTTTCTTCTGAGACACAACTTCAATACAATTCGAGTTATTAATGCACGTCCTATTGAAGTAACAATTTTGAGTCGTAATGGTCTCTTGATCTGTGCAGGGTCTCCCAAACCAAAGCCACGTGAAAAGTTTCATCTAAATTGGAGAGGGCTGAGCAGGGTCGTTTGCTAATTGTCTTTGAATTGCTTCTCAATAATGATGAAGTAGAACGACATTCACTAAACAAAATCCACGATTATCGCACAGTACATCATGGTACATAATTAGTACAATGGTCGCTATAATTATGTTCTAAAAATAAAGAGAAACGTTTGGAAGTTCTTACAAATGTTTCTTAAATAACTAAATGATTCTTCTAAAAGTCGTCGAGTGCGACCGCTGAAACACTGTGAACGGTTCCCAAACCGAAAGCTGCAGCCACTAAGGCACTATTCTGCCTACCTGCATACATCAATCAGTGCTGCACCGATGATTGTGTTTGTGCCTGTGCATGGAACTGCACTGTGTTGGGAGAAAAGTTTTGGATTCAATTTTAAAAATTCAAAACTAGCTGTTGTTAATTAATTTCGTATCGATATGCATAGAATCAGGACAGGGAGGGAAAAAATACAGACTGCATACTTGAATAAGCTTACGCGGCGTTGATTCTGATGGCAGCATCGCTGGCAAACGTTGCACTCGGAAAACTTTGGCAGAGAGAATGAGAGTGTGTTCAACAGCTTGATTGGATTGAATAAATTTTGAGCGAACATGCAAACCGGTTGAGTTCAAGGGGATGCGGGAGGGAGAGGTCTTTTGTGCGGCGTTCGGGATGCGAGAGTTTGATTGCGATCGATGCTGGCAAAGTTTGGACGCTACGAGGGCGATTTAACTCAGGGCTATGAGCGCGGAAATGAATCAATATTGTATGTATAATTGCAAATGGGTTATGCATACAGAAATAGTGTTCGAAATATTCGAAATTGCACGAGAACAAGTTTTCAAGTGCTTGAATTGAAGTGAATTTGCCGGAGGAGATTTAAAAAGTTCGTGCTATTAAATTCATCCAGTCGAGTTCGATGATCGGAATCACTTCCGGGAATTTTCTAAACAGCAAGGATGCAAAAATTCCACCATCATAATACCTGTAAGTCTTTTTGCTGGTGGACCATAAATAAAGTAGCATTACCAACATGCTTCCTGGCTATCAACTCTTACTTCATTCATCAAATGCGATGGTTTGAACCTGATATAAGAGTGAGAGAGAGCAAGTACTTAATAAGTTTAAATTCAACGGTTGAGTTGAACTGCTCCGTTGCTTAATGGTACAATGTTTCACTTTTATTATCCACCTGTAAACAAACAAATCACAACCATCTTCAGACTTATACGTCAGTTCCTGCAAGCCAGATTCACCATGGTGCTACGAGCCGTTTCGACAGTACCGCACCATAAACCGCCACACGCCATCGGGTTATTAACGCTAGTAGAGGCACAAAAAACAATAAAGCCTACAGGTCCACACCGTCAGATAGCTCCTTTCTGATTATATTGGCGGACATGAACTTCGCAATGCACCGTGCAAAAAAGACCTATAAATCGTTTTCATTGCTCCCGCAGTCATTTGTAAGCCAAACAGGGTTTTCTCGGCGCTCTGGCCTTTGTTAGGGTTTAACTGAGTTGTCAAGCCGCACTTCGGATGGATATTAAAATCTGACCAAGGCCCTTAATGAGAATTAGCGCCATGAATTAAGTCAATGACGATGTCAAATAAAATGTCCCGGAACAATTTTTCATCAATTTCCTATTCTTACGAATTGATTTACTTCCCTGCCAAAGGAAGACGTGATCAGAGATTTTTTGATTCAGGAAAGCCCAAAGATGGATGAAATCGCACCAGAACCACTGAGGTGAGAAGATACACGTCGTGTCCGAATTGAAAAATCATTCAACTTTCATGTCCCGCGGGTTGTTAGTTTGGGTGCTTACATTGTTAGGGATGTAAGCACCCAACATTCCTAACTCTTTCTTTTCCTTGATTTGTTTTCCGTCGATCTTGTTTTTCGAATTAAGTACCAATGCTACCAATGCCAGGGAGGCAGCTACCCTATCTGGACGCTACCTATCAACCCACGGACCGGCTGTACTTCCTCTGATCAGAGATGTTATGCCTCAGAAAATCCCGACGGCGCCGACTTGGATTGAACCCAGGCCCTTTGGAGTGAGGGGTAGTCACACTTTGCACTACAACACTTTTGTCGATATTATCCCTAAATCAGTTAGGTTCAAAATAATCTATTGGGCGAAATTTGAATTATTCATTCTTATCTTAATTATTAGAGCGGCTCAGAAGAGTAAAAACTTGAAAATGTACCATACATTTGCTTCGATAGAATATTTTTAAACCTACTTTTGGTGCAAGTTGAATAATCCACTAATTCGGACACGGCGGCGTTACCCAGTCAGGTTTTTCACTCAACTCCTGGTGTCGTTCTATAATTACGTGATTTTTTTCCACATGAATTTTCAACGCGTTAATGGATAACTCGCTCAAAATTAGTTTCCTCTGAGCTGTCAAAGCCGTACCAGGATATTTGTTTGGGTTAAAAACTGTTATTTTTGCGCACCCCAGTAACATTGCAAGGTTTATCAACATTGGCGTAGCTAGAAAATTTATCTGGAGGGGGCCAAAGTGGGGCCTGCGGCAGTTTTTTAATTTTGCAAAATTACGGTTAAATAAAAACTCACTCAAATTACATCAAAGCAACCTATTTTTGGGTACATTTTTTCTGTGACCAATAATATGACATTGAGGCTTATTATTATTTTAATGGTGAAACAATATATTTTATTATATTCATTACATAACAACGATTGAGACCTCAATTGGGAGAGCCTTAAACGCTTACTGATTTTGAACAAGCAATGATTGTTTGTTCATCGTTTTTGTTATGAAATAACAGTCCGGAACTTGTAAATGTAAGCATCTCAAACTTAAGAAAATTCTCAGAGTTAGATAATTTCATGAATTTTGTAACTAGCTGTTTTTTAGGTTTTGAATATTTCACCATCAGTCAAATCTCAGACATAGGAACCAAAATTAAATTCTGGGAGTTTGAATTTTATAATTTTATAAAATTTTGGTTATTTCAAGGTAAAGTGCACGCAAAATAAATTTAATACATTTAAGACGTAGGAAAATGTTCAAAATGCACAATTGTTTGACGTACGACTACGTCTGTGATTTCTATATGGGTGTACACTTTGTGAAAACCGAAAATAGAACATGTAACGAAATTCTGAAAGAATTTGAACGTTAATAACTCAGCTGCTCCTGGACCAATTTCAATAATTTTATCACCAATCGATTAGAAATATTTCTACGCATCGATAACAATGATGATTTTTAACAAGAAACTATTTAAAAAAAAAGAGAAATGTTTCGCATTGTCCAAAATCGTCGAAAATTTAGTTATCCACTAATTACTTTCATGCATATGCTGCAGATGCACAATTCTTAATATTGTTCATGTTAAAATAAAAATAGTTTCGGGATCCCAAACTCATATGTTTTCAAGATATTGTAACTAATAAAAAAGAATATCTCTGATAAAAATTGTAAGCATCAATTCTTCGAATACGAATGTAAATAAAAGTCCACGAATTTAGATCAATTGTCCTAATTGTAAGACTAAGATAAAATTGAATGATCCTTCTTAGACAGTCATTTCTTAAAAAATCTAGTAACGTAAAACGGGGTATCTTTGAAAATGCGGGTAACTTTGATAGTATAATATAAAGAATAAATTTACTCGCTGTGCTTTTTCCAAATAAGAAACGTTCGTTCCATATTATAGCTTAGGGTATTTCTGTTGATATGGTATATAGTTTTTATACAGTATGCGTTACATTTCTTACAAAAATATTAAAAAACCATTTTCGTGTTTTTCGCCATTTTGAAAAAGCAATCAAACCATCACTTATGAAGTGTATTTCCGATACAACCATCACAAATTCAATGTTGTATTCTTATTGCTTATGAAATTTTCTGATTCAAAGTTTCATATTTAAGGAACTAAATTGTTTGAGTTTCACTCATTTTTATCTACATTCATCGAGCATTATCAAAGTAACCCCAAATCAAAATACTGAAATTCGGTCATAAAACTCAAAACATAGTGCAAATGTTTTAATTTTCGTTCAACAACTAACGAATTAACTCTTGGATCCTCAGTACTTGTTTAAAAAATATAAAATTTGAAAAACAGTCATTGCTGTAAAAAATATTTAGAATATACTTTAAAAAACTATCAATGTTACCCCGTTTTACGGTACATAAATATTTAAAACAAATAAGAATTTTATAATTATAATATGTTTCACCTAATGAAAAGTGCCACTGAAACTTCACAAAACAAATGAGCCTGATAAAAAAAAGTCGACGAAATTTTGTTCAAAATAAATTTAATGGATTTAAAAAAGTTTTCGATAACATAGGCTTAGACAAGTTTTGAATCTCCTGGTCTTCAAAATTCGTAATTCAAGATCTTAGAAAACTTACCTACATTGTGAGACTCACAGCATTTCTCGAGAGAAAAATTCTTCGAGATAGGAAAGTGAGAAAAAATTAAGATTTAAAAATTTCGAAAAATTTTGACATGTGGCAAACATTGTGAATAATCAGGATATAATTTAATTTCATCGGGTTTTTTAAGATATCATGACATTCAATCCGATATTTGAAGAGAAAAAAAAAGTAATAGGGTTAAATACCCCATTTCCGGCCTATTAAGCACAACCCACACTTTATCTTTCTTAATCTAGCGCAGTTTAGCACCAAACGGAATGTTATTATTACTGATGGCTTCCAAATTTATTTACCTTTCCGTATGTACAGTAATATTTGATAAAGAGAAACCAATCTTTGAGATATTGTCAAAAGTCTAACACTGGTTCTTGACGCGAAACTCGGCCTATGGATTCTAAACTCGGCCTAACGCATTGAAACGCCAATGAATTCACTTCGGCCTATCGGATGAAGATATAAAATTGATTCGGTCGGAGCGCTTTTGGGAATAATGGAGCGTTTTTGGGAATAATGGATGCAAACCTTCATAACACGAGATATCATTGAGTTCGTTCCGTAGCTTATTAACTAAAGTATCGTACCAAATGTATAATTGACTTGTTAACTCTAAAATCATGGATTTATTTGAAGTTTTCTGCTCGATAGGCCCAAAATGGGTGATTAGGCCGAAGTAGTTCTCTAACCTAACGCATTTATCCAGAACAATTTTTTTATTCGATGCATCGGACTAACCAATATACGGAGTTATATATAAAATCAAAATTTAACTATATTTCTAATCGAAAGGAATGAACTCAATACTTGAATTATGTCCCTTTTTATAACAAGATAGTAATTTAACTTATTTTTGCAAAAGTTGGAATATTTTTAATATATAAAATTTAGTTTGTTGTGGTTTAACCCATTTGGTATCAATTTATTATTTACACGTACTTATACAGGTAAGAGCTTTTTCAGGTAATTTATTTAATCAAAAATACACAGAAAAAGCACGGAATGTTGTATGTGCTAATCCATGCAAACTATCCCGCAGCTGAATTTCGGACAAACAATTCATCGATAAGAAAGAAAACTATGCATATTAGGTATATGCAGAAATTAAAATTTCTGCCCGGAATTCAGCTGCTGGAGTGCAAATTTTTGACAATATAGCTAAACCACCAAGGCACGGGTCTTCCCAATAGAGAATGTACAAATATGACCATGAAATCTTGATTCATCATTCAAGATTCCATCTGATTCCATTAGCTGTAAAACTTTTGAATACTTCCTGATCAACCTACAACCTATCAAATATCCAGTGAACCTTACTAATGTCTCCGGCTATATGGAGATCTTTCGTATATTTCCTGTTGTCTAGGAAGGATGTCTGAAAGAATATTCTGTAACTTATGTAACGTTTCCTGAACATATACAAAACTTAAGTTTTACAAAATTTCCACAACTTCTACGAAGATCCCTGAATTTATTCCAAATTCCATATATTTTTCCATCGCTCTTAATTCTACAAAAATCATCTTTGCACTTCTGGAAAGACACCTCCAAGAAGTTCATGGAGCTTTTTTAGAGTAAGATCTCTGAAAACTGCAACGATGTTCCCTAAACTAAAGCGAAGATCCCTGAAGTTCTTAGAAATTATTGAACTATTTTAGATCATTTACAAAATTCCCTGAACTTTTTTAAAATTCCTAACTCTTATACGAAGTTTTAAGGAGCTACTCAAAATGCTACGAAATTCGAAAAACTTCTTTAAAGTTTGCTGCATTTCTACGTTTTTCGTTGATTTTCCGTGAACATGAACGAAATTTCTTGAATTTGTACATAATTTCCACAACTATTCCAAGTCCATGAGGAAAACAAAAACCTGACATTATGTGGAGGTTGCCGATCAATAATGAGTTTCTCTAAAATAAAATAATGTTCCTTTAACTTCTACGAAGCTCCTTAAATTTAAAGGAATTCTCTTCTTCAGACTTTTTCCAAGTTCCCTTTTCCAAGTTCCTAAGGGTCAACGAAGCTCCCAGAATTTCTACCAAGTTTACTTAATTTCTACTATCTTCCCTGAACTTCTATTTGAAGTTATACGAAGTTCCCGCAAGTTAAAGAAAATTTTTTGGGCTCATGGCCAAATTTGTAGAGCTTGAAGACGTCTTATTGCCATCGATTCGATATAATTTAGTTTCTCAAAATTGTTTCTTCTAGTACAGAACATAGCAAAAGTAATCAACATAAAGGAGTTTAAAAAATCGTTGTTGGTGTTCGAATGTTATTGATCACTGTTAAATAGTACCATCGAACTTTACAAGCTTGACAAAATACCGGTGCGTCGGTATAATGGATGTTGAGGAGCAATACAAAACAAATAATCACAACCGTGCGTTCAACATCAAATTCCACAACCGAATGCTGCATGGGACTGTGGAACGTGTTGTACTGTCATCGTCTGGAGGATTGAAGTGTAAACACGATTCCACCACTACAACAGACTAAGAGAAGACCATGTAAAATTAATTGCATATGCACTTTTGTGATAGGTCAAGAACCGAGAAGGCATAGAATTAGGTTTCATTTTAATTAGATACAAAAGGGCCAGCTCGATGAGCAGACGGTCACCGGACCAGTTTTTAATTTTGTAATAGATGTAGTTAGTTGTAATAAATGTTCGATGTTTAGTGTAGTGATTTTAAATAAAGTGTTTAAATGTACAGAGTATTAATGTAACAAAAATAAACTGTAATTGTGTTGTGTGCTGAATTGGATCCCATTACTCACCGCATAAGGAAGAAATTTCTGCGCCCAATCTAATTCAACCAAGAAACCAATCCTGGAAGGATGAACCAGTTCCGAGGTAAAACATTTTGGTCCTTCGAACCGGATATCAAGGAAAGGTCATCCTAAATCATCAACTTCCTCTACAATCAACGAGGACATCCGCCATTGGAATCACTATATAGCACCAACGACACAATTCGCCATCTCGATCATCACTCTTCGAGATCAATCGCCATCGTGAAAGGATCACAAAGCCTCTATCAGTCAACCATTCTGCGCATCGAAAATAGGCTGGATACGGACTAATTAATTGGTCCCACAGGTGGGTACACATTAGTAATATGTCCAGCCGGAGATAGGTTAAAAATATTGGCTAACACTAATTTCTTCGAACGAGCACTACACTCATCTACCATCGATCAACAACAATCGGTAACCACGTAGGATAAGGATCCTCACCACTAGAATCTGCAAGAAAGAGCATCGAAGTATTCATCAAATCAACGGCAATCCGCCCTGGTTCATCCAGGTAAATATACACAAGATATATGTCCAGCCGTTGCTTGGATTTCTGGACAATCTAACAACAATTATTTTCGAGTGAATTCCAACTTATAACTGCATCAAAACACCATCCGAGAGAAAATCAAAACAACGGTTGCATCTTCACCACACAATCAACGTTATCATCGCTCACCACTACTACCGAAACCGGATCGATCATCCATCAGCCAAATCGTGACGTCATCAGCCGAATCGGAGATTGCCATTCTCCACATAAAAATATCCAACATTTGGAACGTTTGGATCATCACTCCAGCAACAGAACCTATCCCACTTCATCACTGGTCATCAGTAGACGACTTGGTTGCACAGGTTAGTTTGAATTAATTCACTATTGCACCAATTAGTATATGGCCAGCCGATGCTGGGATAACACAGATATTACATGCGGCACTTTTGATTCCTCTTTGAACACTGTATGATGCATGCGTAAACATTGATCGATTAATTTTGTGGAACGTGTGTTCGAGGGGCCCACCGAAGCATACTCAGCACGTTCTACGCATTAAGGAACAACAGTTGTGATCCCGTGAATAGCCGGCACTCTGTTTTATTGAAATACCAGTATCGTGAATTATTCTCCCAGGTAAAATTAATGTAGCAGTATATGCCCAGCCGAGGCATGGGAATTGGTTGCTTACTACATGGTTATTTCTCCCTCGCGAACCTTGATACTGGCAATTGACTGACGATCTATCGTATGCGTGACGGATAAGCGTTGATTTACTCCATTGGACCGTTGTACATACTTGTAGTGGGGAAACAGTCTTCTGTTGTGAAGGTAATTAGCTCTACAGTGTATGTCTAGTCGAGGCTAGGCGTCAATACGGAATACTACAACTGTTTTCGTTTTTCATTAAACCCTGGAACAAATTCTGCTGCACGATGCCGAGGACGACTGCAACGAAGAAGGAGCAATCCCTCAGGCCATTAGAAACCCGACTCAACTCATTCTTAGAGATGTTCAAGCAAATCTATAAGTTCTCTGAGTCAATGAATGAGAAAACTACAGCTATTCAGGTGTCAGTTAGGTTAGATAAGTTAGAAGAATTGTGGGAACAGGTTAACGATTCTTTAGTCGACTTAGAATCACACGAAGATTATTCCGATGACGACGGTAAATGTGTTAAGGAGAGGCCAGAGTTCATTCAACATTATTTTGCCGTAAAAACTTCATTACTGGAGAAGTCTAAGGAACTGGAAGACGTCCACGCCTTGAATCAGTCTCGCGTTGAAGGAACGCAGTCTACGTTAGAGCACGTTCGACTCCCACAAATCAAGTTACAGACCTTTGATGGTAACATAGATGAGTGGTTGAGCTTCCGTGATTTGTATACTTCGTTGATTCACTGGAAGCCCGATCTGCCCGATATCGAGAAGTTTCACTACCTGAAAGGGAGCCTCACTGGTGAAGCTAAAGCCTTGATTGATCCACTTTCCATCACAAAGGCGAATTATCAAGTGGCTTGGGAAACATTAACGAAACGATACAACGACAGCAAATTACTTAAGCGCCGCCAGGTCCAAGCGTTGTTCAAGCTTCCTACGCTGGGTAAGGAGTCAGCGTCCGAGCTTCAGTCCTTGTTGGAAGGATTTGAGCGTATTCTTCAAAATCTGGATCAGCTTGTCCAACCGCAGGACTACAAGGATTTGCTGCTATTGGATATTCTTGGTTCTCGACTAGATCCTGTTACGCGGCGAGGATGGGAAGAATATTCAGCCTCCAAGGATCAAGATTCTATTAAGGATCTAACGGGATTTCTTCAAAAACGGATTCGAGTTTTGTGTTCGCTTCCATCCAAATCTGTTGAACTCAAGGGAGATTCAGCAACATGTTTCAAGAAGAAGTTCTCCGTTCCACGAACAAGTCATAACGTGGTGCAAGCATCTGGTGGTCGATGCGTGGCTTGTTCAGAAGTTCATCTCTTATACTAATGTCCGTCATTTCAACGTTTAACGGTGTCCGCTCGAGATAAGCTGCTTCGATATCACTCGCTTTGTCGCAACTGCTTCAGACGTGGACATCAGGCATCCGAATGTTCATCTCGCTTTGTTTGCCGAAGCTGTAAGGCGAAGCATCATACAATGGTATGTTTCCGATCAGATGGGACAAAGGGAAATGCAGCGCAAAAACCTACTGAAGCAGAGAACAGCAATTCAGCTACGGCAGAGCAAAATACAAACCCGGCTACGGGAGCAGTGTCATCCAATATGGCACACCGTCATTCTTCGTCAGTACTGCTTGCTACAGCCGTCGTCTTGGTGGAAAATGATCAAGGGATCAGTTTTCCTGCACGGGCCTTGTTGGATTCAGGATCAGAGTGCAATTTCATGACTGAAGGATTGTGTCAGCGTTTGAATATCCAACGAAGGCGTTCGGATATATCCGTCCTGGGTATAGGTCAATCCAATACGCGGGTAAAGCACAAGGTCACGACGAAGGTTAAGTCACGAGTTTCCGGATTCTCTCGTGATATGGAATTCCTCATCTTACCGAGGGTAACAGCGAACCTTCCAACAACAGACGTGCAGGCGACAGGTTGGGAATTTCCTGAAGGTGTGGAATTGGCAGATCCAGCATTCTTCAATTCCAAGGCAGTGGATATGGTACTCGGAATCCAGTATTTCTTCGCCTTCTTCAATACAGGCAACGAAATCGAGTTGGGGAACGGATTTCCCACCCACACTAACGGAATCAGTATTCGGCTGGGTGGTATCTGGTTTGGTGAAAACTGATCACCCAAATCCAAGGATCTCCTGTAACATGGCGGTTACAGATAGTCTGGAGGAAATATTAACTCGATTCTGGGCCTGCGAAGAAATCGAGTCTCCCAATAATTATTCACCAACGGAGGTAAAGTGCGAGGAGCACTATGGTCGTACGGTACGACGTGGTACAGATGGTCGATATACAGTCTCACTTCCGAAGGACGAAACCGTGCAAGCTAGGATGGGCGAATCAAGGGATATCGCATTCCGCCGTCTTCAAGGGATAGAACGACGATTGCTTCGGGAACCAAAGCTGCGGGAACAGTACGACCAATTTATGGAGGAATATTTGGAGTTAGGACACATGCGCAAGGTAGACGCTACTGCAGAAGGAGATGTAATTCGGTGCTATCTACCACACCATCCCGTAGTTAAGGAGAGTAGCACGACCACCAAGGTCAGAGTGGTGTTCGATGCGTCTTGTAAGACCACTACAGGAGTTTCGCTCAACGATGCGCTGCTGGCAGGGCCAGTAATCCAGGATGACCTACGTGCTATGATTTTGCGATCTCGGATCAAGCAAATTCTGATGGTAGCTGATGCGGAAAAAATGTTCCGTCAAATTTGGGTAGACTGGTTGGATGTGGTACTTCAATGCATACTATGGCGCAAGGATTTCAATAGCAGAGCCGAAACCTACGAGCTCTGTACGGTTACTTACGGTACGAGGCCAGCACCGTATTTAGCAACGCGAACCCTTAAACAGCTGGCAATGGATGAAAAAATGCGCTTTCCCATGGCAGCAAGGGCAGCCATGCAAGACGTGTACATGGATGACGTTTTGACGGGTGAGGATGATGAAGAAACAGCAAGGCAGCTTCGAATTCAACTCGATCAGATGATGGAGAGCGGAGGATTCCGTTTGAGGAAATGGGCCTCTAATTCAGCTGTTGTATTGGAAGGTATACCGGAAAACGATTTAGCGCTATCGAAAGAGGGAATTCAACTCGATCCAGATCCAGCTGTGAAAACTTTGGGACTTTTATGGCTGCCAACAAGCGACGTCTTCAAATTCCAGTTCAAAACCCCAAAGATCAGCGAGAATGAGCAGTTGTCGAAACGGAAATTATTATCCATGATCGCAACTCTCTTCGATCCTCTTGGATTGATAGGTGCAGTTATAGTAACGGCAAAAATATTCATGCAGCGTCTATGGTGCTTGATGGATGAAGAAGGAAGGAAGCTAGAATGGGATCAACATCTAGCGCCCAAGGAATGTGAAGAATGGATGAAGTTTCACAGACAAATCCCGCTATTGAACGAGATATCGATCAAGCGCTGTGTCGTACTACCGAAGGCAACATCCGTTCAGGTGCACTTCTTCTCCGATGCTTCCAAGTTGGCATACGGAGCGTGTGCATACGTTAGAAGCACTGACGTTTCAGGGAATTGCTGCGTTGCGTTACTTACATCAAAATCCAAGGTCGCCCCACTAAAATCACAATCCATTCCAAGGTTAGAGCTATGTGGAGCCCTATTAGCGGCACAGTTGAAGGAGAAGGTTCTGATTGCATTGAAAATCGAAGTTGAAGCGTTCTTCTGGGTGGATTCTACCTGTGTTATACAGTGGCTGAAGGCAATTCCTTCGACATGGACTACTTTCGTGGCCAATCGTGTGGCTAAAATTCAAAACGCAACGGAAAACTGCATGTGGAATCATGTTCAAGGAGTGGAGAATCCAGCGGACCTGATCTCACGAGGAATGTTACCAGAGGAGATTAGTAACAATGAAGTATGGTGGGAAGGACCTTCTTGGCTTAAGGAAGAGCAATGTAATTGGCCAAATCAAACTGTGGAAAGGGTCACAGAGGAAACTGAGGAAGAGATTAGCAGATCCTAAGCACACTGCGCTCAACCAAAGCCTGAAGAATTTGGAAAATCATTCGTCAGGAAGTTTTCGAGTTTCACCAAGCTAGTTAGGCATACGGCTTATTTGTTAAGATTTATTGAGATTTTGCAAAAATCAAGGGAAAACGTAGGGTTTGAAGTTTTTCTAACAACGGAAGAGATTAGCAAGGCGGAGCATGCTGTCATACGATGCGTACAACGTGAGGAGTTTGAGCAAGAATGGATGGCATTAACCAAGAACGAACCAGTAGCAAGAAGTTCACCACTTCGTTGGTTCAATCCACAGTTGTCAAGGGACAACTTGATCCGAGTAGGTGGACGGCTTGGACATTCCGTAGAAGCTGAAGACACCAAACACCCTGTTGTACTTCCAGCAAGGCATCCGTTGACCAGATTACTTTTCCATCATTACCATCATAAACTTCTACACGCAGGACCACAGCTTCTCTTAGCAACCGTTCGGCAACGCTACTGGCCATTGGGAGGTCGCAAAGTAGCACGTGAAGTAGTACATGATTGCTTACGGTGCTTCAGAACCAAGCCCAAAACCGTTGAACAGTTCATGGGAGAACTACCAGCATCCCGTGTCACTGTAGCTCGACCATTTTCCAAGACAGGAATCGATTACTTTGGACCCGTCTACTTTCGACCTGGTCCTCGTAGGACAGCAGTGAAGGCGTACGTTGCACTGTTCGTCTGCATGTGTACAAAGGCAGTTCATCTCGAACTTGTAACTGACCTTTCGACGGATCGATTTCTGCAGGCATTTCGAAGGTTCATTGCCAGAAGAGGACGTTGTACTGACGTCTATTCCGATAACGGGACCAACTTCGTAGGAGCCCGTAACCAACTTCAACATTTGTTCGAACTTCTCAAGAGCAAGGATCATAAGAACGAAATAGTGAAGGCATGTAACTTGGAAGGGATAACCTGGCATTTCAATCCACCTAGTGCGCCACACTTCGGTGGCCTCTGGGAAGCGGCCGTCAGATCTGCAAAGATTCATTTGCTGAAGGTTTTAGGCGAAACCGTTGTGTCATTCGAGGATCTTAACACGTTACTAGTGCAGGTCGAATCATGCCTGAACTCGAGACCTCTAACACTCATGTCAGATGATCCGAATGATTTAGAACCCTTAACTCCCGGACATTTCCTTACCGGAGCACCGTTGCAACAATTACCAGATCTGGACTTCACAGATATTCCCATGAACAGGTTACATTACTGGCAGCTAATTCAACAGAAACTGCAACTGTTTTGGAAACGTTGGAGAATGGAGTATTTAGCTCAATTGCAAGGCCGGGTCAAACGTTGGAAACCTCCTGTACCGATATCCATAGGAAAACTGGTGATCATCAAAGAGGAAAATACACCACCACTATGTTGGAAAATGGCCCGTATTCATGATATCCATCCAGGAACAGACGGCGTAGTACGAGTCGTAACGTTGAAGACCACCACTGGATTCCTGAAGAGGCCTGTTGAAAAGATTTGCCCTTTGCCAGCATCGCGTCAGCTAGCTGAAACTGGCATACAGAGTTGATCATCATGCTATCATGTGTTCGAAGAGGTAGTTTTTTTTTTCTTTTCATTTCAGAAATTCGGAATTTCAGGAGGGGGTAGAATGTTGAGGAGCAATACAAAACAAATAATCACAACCGTGCGTTCAACATCAAATTCCACAACCGAATGCTGCATGGGACTGTGGAACGTGTTGTACTGTCATCGTCTGGAGGATTGAAGTGTAAACACGATTCCACCACTACAACAGACTAAGAGAAGACCATGTAAAATTAATTGCATATGCACTTTTGTGATAGGTCAAGAACCGAGAAGGCATAGAATTAGGTTTCATTTTAATTAGATACAAAAGGGCCAGCTCGATGAGCAGACGGTCACCGGACCAGTTTTTAATTTTGTAATAGATGTAGTTAGTTGTAATAAATGTTCGATGTTTAGTGTAGTGATTTTAAATAAAGTGTTTAAATGTACAGAGTATTAATGTAACAAAAATAAACTGTAATTGTGTTGTGTGCTGAATTGGATCCCATTACTCACCGCATAAGGAAGAAATTTCTGCGCCCAATCTAATTCAACCAAGAAACCAATCCTGGAAGGAAGAACCAGTTCCGAGGTAAAATAATGGATATTTTTGGTCGATATTGAAAATTTAGTCGATTGCTGAATTTATGTATGGGCCCAAATTAGCGGCATCTAGGCCGACATTACATCTATTTCCCCTATAACAAAGAAATTCAGATATTCCATACTTGGAGTCACAAAAGCCTGCTACAATTAAATGTAAAAAATGTAACTCTTAATGTAACCTTTAGTAGAAAACGAAACATCCCAAGTAACAATTAAGACTTTATGAGGGTTCTGTAGACCATGATTTAGACTTGTAGAATGGCATAAAACCACGATAAAACTTGCAATGTTGCTAGGGATACCCGATATAACAATTTACTTTAGCAAACCAGAACGTAGAAAAGTGTGATAGAGTCAGGGATCTACGCGTTATCTTAGACTCAATGCTAACTTTCACCGATCCTTATAACACATTAATGGGTCTGTTCATAACAACATGCTTGGTTTCTTAAAACGTTTCTGCTACAATTTTCACGAAACGGCGCCGGTGGTGTAGTGGTAAGCGTGATTACCTCTCACCCCAGCAGGCCTGGGTTCAATACCAGTCGGCTCCGCCAGGATGTTCTGAGGCATAACATCTCTGATCACGCCTTCCTTCGGATGGGAAGTAAAGCCGTTGGTCCCCGGTTCATGAGTTGATGGGTCGATAGGTAGGGTCCAGGTGTGGGAGCTGTTTTCCTGGCACGTCGGTAGCATTGGTGCTCAGCACGGAAAACAAGATCGACGGAAAAAACAAACCAAAGAAAAAAAAAACCATTTTCACGATTTGTATACTATAAAAAACATTGTACATTGCTTATGTAATGTTAAAGCATAGTTTGGTCTCCTTTCTCGATCACACACGAAAAAAGAATAGAGTCTGTTCAAAAGCAGTTTCTATTATATGCACTCCGCAAGTTAGGTTGGACTGTATTTCCTCTGCCATCTTAAACTGCTCGATGTATGCTCATTAGGGTGCTTCATTCTGAAAAAAGTGATGAATTTCTGATGGGCCACCCTCCAGTTCGATTCATAGCCCCAAAATATGAACCTGTGCAAAAATTGGTAAAGATTGATGAAGGTTTAGAGGTCGCGCCAATGATTTGAAATTTGTATGGGAATTACTATGGAAGAATTTAAAAAATCGCTTATATCGCTATAACTTTGCTTCTACTTGTCCAAATGTCGAAAAAATTTAGTATGTTATTGCTATGGCAATAAACAAAAAGCCTACAGTTGCTACGCTCAGTTTTGCAGCGTATCAAGAATTATAAAAATGTGAAAAAAATGGCAAAATAGGGTAAATTGACAGATGAATATGTACAAGGCAACAACGCCAATTTCATCGCAACAACAACAGGCTTGTTGATCATTGTCATGACAACCACATATTTTTTTTTTTTTCAACGTTTGGACAACTACAACCAAAGTTAGAGCAATGTAAACGAAAATCAATAATTTCCCATACTAATTCACCAAAATCTCCATACAAAATCCAAATCATTGGCGCGACCTCTAAACCTTCATCAATCTTTACCATTTTTTGCACAGGTTCATATTTTGGGGCTATGAATCGAACTGGAGGGTGGCCTATCAAAAATTCATCACTTTTTTCAAAATGAAACACCCTAATGCTCATAAATAACCAAACATTAAAAGAGCGTCGTGAATTTGCTGTGATTTCATTCGTAAAATCGTATTGATTCAATAGAACTATTGTCGTCCTTTTATACATATGCTCCATTTTAAGACATTTAAGAAATAAAAATATATTTGCTACAAACCACCATCGTACAAATTATGCCAAATTTGGATCATTGAACCAAATGATGGGCACATACAATAAGCACTGCGATTACGTTGACTTTACAATGACAAATCCAAAATAAAGCAATATATTTTTTCACGTAACGTCAGCTAGTAGTATTTTTTTTTAATTAGTTTTCAAGGCATTATTTAACAAAGACAAAATTATTATTCACAATATTTGTTGTAGCTATCCCTTATTCCTACAAATCTTCCTCTAGTTTCCTCTAGTATCTAGTTATTGTATTTTATCCATAGGAAAATAACAATGTTTATACACGCTTATTTTACCTACCCCCGAGGTAATTATTGTATTTGTTCTATTCATTAAATCAATGTTTCCTCGTCCTTTTATTTGCATGATAAACATTGAACAGTTGATTAACCAGCTACCAACATTTGAGAAATTATGATGCAAATTCTGAAAAGTTTCAGCTTATTGAACTTTTTCAAAGAGATGAAAAAAATCACGATATTATCTTCGTTTTTCCGGTACTGAACATTCGTTTGGTTCATTGAGCAATTTTACTGGCTTTGTCAATCATAGAGTAGCAAATTGGATCTGTGGAGTCATTCAAGCTCAAGCCTAATCTCATTCTGAGCCATGCTGCAAAATATCGACCATACACTACGATAATGACAAAACAGTTTTCGTCACTCTCTCGAGCTAAAGATCAATTTCAAGGGAAATCATCTAAATTGTCAGTGACAATACGTCAGTGACGATCAATTGTAGTTTTAAACCACGTAGGGTTTCTTGGAGGAGTAAGCGTGCAGCAAAAACACTACGCTAGTCTACGAGGGGGGATAGTGTCTCAGTCTACATAGCTTGAATTTGATTTCCAAAATTGTAAATTATTGTTAATGGCGATCATTCTTGTACGACAAACTAATAAGTGGATATTTTACAATATTGAATCTCCATCGTATTAAGTTTTCATGTTATCTCAAAACAGTAACAGTACAAACCAGAAATAGGATTGATCTGAGCGTAAGTTTCGTGCAAGCCAACAATCAAGCCGGAAGAACAAATATTCATCTATTCATATTCAATATAGTATATTCTGCAAAAGTCGATTTAAATTTATGAATACAATATATCAACGATTTTGATTTTTTTTTATTATTATGAAAGTCTATACTATAGGGAGGTGTGGTAGGGGTTTCAGAAAAGTCCACTGTAGTATATGAGAGGGGAAGAAAGTATCACAAGTTGGTCTACGTAGATTATGACCGGTAGTTTTATCCGTCTTGTCGTTTAATTTTTCCGCGCGTTTTTGAACTTTACACTGACAAGGGTGTTTTACTTCTTTGTGGACCTATTTGTATTAATATTTTCGATATTCATATCACCAAAATAACTTATCGTGTAATAACAATGTAATGCACTTGGGAAAACCTAACATCCGAACAACTTGCTTGAAAAATTCCCTCCGATGTGCCCAAAAGCTTACCCTTTCAAGAAACTTTCGGTCACCACTTATGTTTTCGCGAAACGGATTATTTTCAACAAATGCCCTTCATCCTAATTAGCTCCAAGGAGGAATTTCTCAAACTTCGTTATTAAGTACGTTCGACTTCGCACTCGCGTCCGCTCGGTAACTTTGCCACTTGGCAATGGTTGTGCCGCCTGATGGGCACCTTTTATTCCCCGGTTGACTTAGGGACATTGTTGGAATTATTTATGCTTTGGATTTACATCGCATAATGAATCTGAAATTACCCTCATCATTGAAAGGCTATCCCGCTCTGGTAGCGTTTATCCGACGATTAAACCTTCCGAGAAAAGTTTAGCGAAAAATAGCTGAATGGAAATAGGTTACGATTTGTTGTATTGCTATAGGTGTTTCGTTCGCTACAGTGGCACATAATCAACGGGGTAATTTGCGCATAAGTGATCACCGTAAGTTTAATTATGTGCTTCCTTTTGTTTCGTTTTTGAAAAATTGCTCATGATCACGTTTTAATCCTTCTTACTGAACGGTATAGGTATTTCGGTTTTAAAGATGGTGATGTGTGTTATGAAATATTCTCAAATCGTATTGTCTGCCATGCCAGCACCAAATTTGATGGACCCACCAAATTAAACGAATAACATACCCGTAATAAGTAATTTATCCAAAAAGTCCACTGATTCTGGAGATGATCGGAGGATCCTGGCAGGGCCTCAAAAAATCTGAATAGTAAGAATTATATCTCGGTTTGCTCTGCTCAGTAGATCTTAGCTGCTAGCTACCGGACGGGTAATTGGTTGTAGATAACGGATAGTCAATATATATAAAAAATTAGATTCAAATATAAAAAAAACAATCTCTGACAAATAGTGGAAGCTCTGTTTGGCTCTGTGAAGTTTCTTCGATAAATCACAATATCCGAAAACAGACCCCGTTACATCAAAGCTGGCAGCTTCATCACGGTGACATGAGTCCTTAGAGCAACCGTCTACTGCCTCCAAAAATCATAACCATTAGATCCGTTTGCGTTGCGTTTAACAGTTAGACACTAAATTTAGCTGTAACTTTGTCGCAACGCTTCCGATCGGGATCTAATGTGCGTGGGCCTTTACGAAAATCAACAATAGAAGAATATTTTAAGAACAGATACCAGCTCGAGTAAGATTGTCGAAAGTTTGCTTGCTTATAAAAGAGCGTCAAAAGTTGCTTAAACATACTTTCCATATGGGGAAAAATATGACATTGCTCATTTATTTTACTATAAAACTATTCTAGAATATTATACACTGAAATTACTATCATTGACGAACAATATTGTAATTTTAAAAATTCAGCCAAGCTGCCCGTGCAAAATTCCTGGCATTTCTTTCCAAAGTTAAAACGTTACCAAAGAACCCATTTCTTAGAAAGAAAAAAATAAATGGCCCCTCCAGGCTAACTGATTAACGCCTCACCCGTTTGACGCCTTCCTTTGTTACCTTTGTTGCTCAAATAACGCAACCAAATAAATACCCCTTCTAGCGCAAACTTGCGCAAATACTCTGTCAGTGCCTTCCAGCTGAGAACAAAAATTCAATTTACACACAAAAGCAGCAAGACAGAAAATTACAATGGTTATAATGGCCGAGGAGAGGACAAAAAAAAAACGCCAAATGAAAGTTCTTGCGAAACGAGGAGGAAGCTGGAAAAACTGCTAGCTGCTTATTTTCCACGGCAACGTGGTTCGGTACAAAGCGAGCTTTTTCTTCCCGGTGAAACTCTATAAAAATGCATCCGATAAAACACCGACAAAGATTAAGATACAATATTTAACTCGCAGACGTTGCATTCGCTCTGGTGTAATTATTTTCGTTAGGTGTAGAAGTAATTACGGAGCGCCGTTTGCCCGTGTCCAGAGAGAGTTGCTCTGATGTCATGGGACCTTGCAGGAAGCCTTAGACATCGTATTTTAAGAGATGAATTGTCCTGTTTCTTGTTTTACCATTAGAATCTGTTTTTCTTTCATTTTCAGTCCCTCCGGACATAATCAACGAAGAGTCGTCGGCAGACATTGCCGTGCAGGAGGGTGAGGATGCGACCATTGTGTGTAAAGCGGTGGGCCATCCCACGCCCCGTGTCACCTGGAAACGAGAAGACGGCGAATATATGCTCCTTCGGAAGCCACAAAGCCGAGAGCTTATTAGAGGTAAGATGATACCGCTGGCTGTTTTGATTTGTAGGAAATGGATACAATTGATGACGCCGTAGTTGACTGAAAATCACCAGCATCAAGGGTATGCGGCACGGTAAAGATAGTTAGATGAACCCATTGTCGTCCTATAGAACAGAAAACATCAAAAATATTTATGATTTCGGCGATGACGATTCAATCATACGTTTGGTACGTTACCATAGTTTTAAATCGCAATGGCTTTGAGAGCGCAAAGTATGAATATTTACACCCTTTGTGTTTAAACAGAAACTGAGGCAAAAGAACGTAAGAATTCCATAAGAATTTTAGCCACAAGAAATCGGTATCAATTTCATTGATTTGACTTATGAAAAATAATGTTGACAAGAAAACAATAAAATGGAAAAGACTGGAATCGAATCATGGACGATGAGATTACGGGGTCCTGTGTTGACAACTCGTCTTTCAGCGCTTGGGGAAATTAAATGGTTAAAGGCGTATAAGAGCTACCTCATGTTAGACCTAAGTCATTCATAAGTCACGCTTATGAAATTCATATGTGTCGCTCATAATTCGAGCCTTATGAAATTATTATGTTTAATTGTTTCAGTGCAGTTTCCACTCCATTTTTGCCTTCATCCGTACGACGATGTAAATCCAATGACGTTTCTATGTGTTCGTACGAAATTGAAAACCGTAGGCCGAATTTAGTAGGCTAATCATTAGATCCAAACACTATATCAATTTCGTTGGTGAAATTTCTTTCAACACATCTCAATTTGTTTTAATTTAATTTTAGTAAAACTTTGTATTTTTACTATCCTTGAACTCAGAGAAAATGTACTTCGAAAAACACAAAATGTATTTCGTTAAACATCCTTGCTAGAGTTTTGTAATGCTCATACTTAATGTAAAATTAATACATGTAACCATATAAGCTTAACCCGTTAAAGCCCAAAACAAACTTTTTATTTTCAAAAATTTGTATTTCAGAGATGCCAAGGCCGAGTAAATTGATTTTTTTTTAATATCATTCTGGTGAGTAGTTCTTACTCTGTTTGGTGGTACTCACATCCACCTCCCCCTCCCCCCAGGTGCCACCTTCTTTGTTATATATTCAAGAATGTGATGGCATGGGGGTGTTTTTCAATCTTTATCATATTTCATACTTATCAGAGCGACAACATACTGATTTTTTTTTCTTGGAGCTCTCTAAAATTAAAGATAAAAATGATAAGACACCATGCCTACCTTGGAATCGGTTCCGGATGTTCCGGATTATTGTTCCAGATGGTGAAATTTGACTTCTCTCATAACCATATCAAGCGACATATCAAACCACATCTACTCGACGAAATATGAGCAATATCACGCAAAACGACATCCATAGAGCTGTTTTAACTTGTTCTTAAGACATATTATAAAAAATATAAACAAAGACAAAATTGTAAAAATAGCACTTAAGACAACAATTGTAAAACGGTCTACACTGATTGACGATAAATAAATAAATAAATAAATAAATAAATAAAAGAGCCATATGGCCTCCATATAACTGTTCCATCGAAATGTCATGGTTATGACAAGTGAAATATCAAATCACATCTTCATGAAATATGAACAATCACACTCGAAACAGTATCCATATAACCAAATGACCATCGTAAAACTAGTTCGGATAGTTTTGTTTATGGTGGCAATGAAAACATGAATAGACATCTTACAATAGGTTTTTGATGATCCAGGTAATGTGTTAACATTCTGGAAATTCATGAATAATCATTATCATATCAAATGATATCTAGTCGGCGAAATATTTATCTCCACTGGATTTCGGCTGTGTTACGTCCCCTCTGGGACTACACTTAGTATTATTTGAGCACTTTTCGCAATTTTTCCAACCCGAAAAATTCATAAATAGGACTTGGCATCGAGCCCAGCCACCTTCAGCATGGTCTTGTTTTATAGCTATGGCTGAACCGAGTGAGTTAAGTCAATGTGTTACATTCAAAAAAAAAAATCATTAATCAAAATCGACACTGTGAGGACGGTTTCAGATGTTCCAAAAAACGTTTGGATACAGGCAAATCCGTTGTCTATTTTATGGTTCTAAGATTCCAAAAATTTGGTATCAATGGAAATTATTCTGGAGGAAAAACGGTATTTAAAATATGTATAAAATAATGTCTTCACGGGGAATGGTTGTTTTAAATTCATTTTAAAGCGATCTGCGTAGTTTATTGACAGAGCCAAAGCAACTGTCAGTCTATCAGCCAGTTTCATATATGCGATAAGAGGAAAGATTCATTTACTCGATGTTAGGCACTATCAACATTCCACAAGACCAATTTTTGAGTGCTTTTAAACTCCACCCGCAGGGGGACATAAACAATCATCCATACAAATTTACTACAGTTTGTATGGACGGTTATTCATCAAATTTCCTTCGCCCTAAATTTGCCAACTTCCCTTCCATGTTATTTCGGCATGAGTTCTAACAGCAAACAACAAAAAATCTCTCAGCTAACAAAAAAAAATCTCACTAAACAAACAAATTTCACAAATGCGAACACATCTGGAGAGGACTATTGGTGCATTCCCAATTTTTTATGCACTATTTCAGTATATATAAGGAAACATTTCATTTTATATTTCTTATTGATAATTACTCAGTTGCTGTCCATCTCCTTAACCGATCGGACGTATAATACCATTCTCGGATTTCTTTTGTGTGACGCGCGTGAGTTTTGTTGCCCATAGCCATGCGGGCTTTGTGAGAAAACTGTGTAGTTTTGGATACATCCATTTTGCCTAAGCAACCGTGTATTTCGGAAATCAAACGATTTCTAGAAAGTGAACTGCAACTTGATATGTCACAGGTGAAATGTATTCAGCCACACAATGTGAAAAACGTTGTATTCCTGGGTATGCAAAGCAACGAGGTTTGGAAGAGTTATTTTCAGGTTCCAGCAGTGGAGTGCGTGTTTTAAAAATGAAACAAATCCTTCCCATCCCGTCATTCATTACCGTGGATGGCAAAATTACACTGGTATCGTACCAGAACCAAGTGAAAATATGTCGCAATTGTGAGCACCCAAAGCAACGTTGCTCCGAGGTGGCTGCAGCAGCAAACGAAGATTCTACTCTCAGTAGCAGCACCAACAACAACTACGTTAACAGCGACACTAGCAACATCAACAAGAACAAGAACGACAACAACGCCAACAAACTCCTATCAAACGCAGCCAAAAGTAAGCAGTGGCCCTCTCTCCCGAAATCGATACCGATTGCAGACCAACAGCAAAACACAAAACCGAAATAAAACACCAGCAATCAGTCGACTCAAGCGAAAAAGATAGCAGCCTGATCTCTGTGAGTGGTGATATTTGTCCCTATACGCAGTGCCCATATACGATCCCAAATATTTCGCACATTGATGATCCTGAAGAACGGTGTGCATTGATCGAGGATAGCAAGAAGAGGATTGATGCCATCTATTTAGAGCAAATTGAAAGTAAGAAAATGAAAAATAATGTAATTTAACTACGATCTATTGTATTTTGATAAACCTCGGCTCCGTAAAGTTTAACGACATTTGAGCCTAAAAAATAAATGCATAGTTTAAAAAATTACTCTTGATTTATGGAGAAATTTTTTAAATTTACTTTATTAATTGTTCATCCACATTTTTTATTGAACATTTTAACTAAAATATTGGCACATATTTCTGTTTTTAAGGCCCCCGTCTGGAAGTATTATTGATATTATTCCCTTGCTGGGATTTTTTAGAACATCTGGGAAAACCCGCAAAAATGAGCTAGAAAAATAAGCTAATCGAAAAATCGAAGCACACTACGTTCTAGCATAACTTTCTGGCAACATGATAGTTGGAAAATTTTTGGGAAAATCCAACCCACAAAAAAACTGGGTTGTTTTTCCGACATGAAGACCACCCAATTCCGGCCACGTGATTGCAAATGTGTAAACACCATGTTCTATCTTTCCCCTCTGATAGCTCGTGATCTTTATTATAAAGTACCAGATAATTATATACCAGAAGATTCGTGAGAATGTCAGGAATCTTTTGGTGTACTTCAAAGTACAATTTTCCGACTTTCCTCGCATCGTTTTTCCATTTTCATTTCATGCATACCATTTTCCCGTTGTACCGGTACATGGCGAACAAGGCATGGGAAAGAAAAAAAATGTACTAAACACGAATTTCTCGCGAGGAGCTTTCGGCTCACATGATTTTTGCGGACGGCTGACTAAAGCATGCGAATAGTGGTGTCGTATGTTTAGCAAAAATAATTCAAGTTGTTGATAATGAAAATGGCCAACAAGAAATTTCCCTACATCCTCCATTTGGCCCTGAATGACAATGGGTCCAAATATGCACTGGGAAACATAGTGTTCTCTGCAGGTCGATGAAATTAGCTAGGTTACTTGTGTTTTCTTTGTTTGGAGTAAACATATAAATATTGTTTGGGAAGCAATATAAGCAATAAGCAAAATATCCTCCCACCTTGATATTGACTATATAATCTACACAGCAGGTATTATTGATTTCCGTATCTAAGAATCACATTCAAAACGTCATATGGTATAATTGCCAATACCTCAAAAAGCTTATATAGAGTCCCTTTTGACGGTGTGATTTGTTGTAAGATGTAGATCTCAGATCTCACCGAGCTGATTCAATTAATAATTACGATAATACAGCCGATAATGACAAGACTTTGCTATGATGTATTCAGAAAGTTAGTTGCAGCATAGGGAATTGCTTTATTCCAAATGACAGTAGCATTTATTGATAAAGTGATAACATTTATCAACTGTTGTAAAAATGTAATGCTTCGTTCAGAGTTGGGCATAGTTTAGTTCAGGCATAACATTTGATAACGGCACAAAAGCATTTGTAAACAAATTTTCTAAGGCCCTTTTCAGGCGAACCAAAGTACGCCCACGCAAACCAATACCACTTTCGGAAAGGTGATAGTTGCCCTTATCCGATGATGTTGTTGGTTTGCGTAGGCGTACTTTGGTTCGCATGTAAAGGGCCTTAGAAAGTATGTTTACAAATGCTTTTGTGCCGTTATCAAATGTTATGCCTGAGTTAATCCACTAGGAACATTTTCGATAGGGATTATCGCTTCCGGTATAAAAAATCAGCGCAACCTGCATTTTGAGACATTTATGAATATAATTTATAAATTTTACACTAAAAGACTCCTGAAATAAGGTTGGAATGAAACTGGTTAGCAGCTATCGGATATCATTACCTCCCGATAATCACATTACGTAATAGTAATAGTTTTTTAGTTTGTTTGACAAACCGCGGTAACTTTATATAGATAGTGTAACAGTCAGTTTCCGGCAGATATTAAAAGCCACAATTACTTGCGACTATGATACATATCATTCTCATTAGATGTGATCATCCCTACTTTCAGAAGAAAGAAATATTTATTTGCTTCGCGAAGAACGTCGTCAGCTTAGCGTACACTACTGTTCATAAATGTGGGGTTCCCTAGATGTTTCACTATCATATATCTCTCATATCTAACATCAACGAAAAGGTAATTTACAACATTATTCTAGAAAGTTGCAAAGATTATCATCAACATTTATTCATCATATCATTTTATCCTTCATTTCCACTTCAAGGTCAGATAGGCTAGGTGATGTAGAATTTAATTTTTCATTTATGTGTTCGCGAACTTATCCTTGGTAGTGTACGAACAGAAACAGTGCAATGACGTGTACTAAAACCGAATATGAGCAACAGTTGTTCGTATTTTCGATTTTCATAAACCGGACCGACACATCGATCAGTTTCAGTCTACAGCATGATGTGCTCCTCTCTACACATGTCTGTCTGGAGTACGTAGACTTGGAAATATGATGGTCAGCATTCTTATGTTGAACCGGCCTTCCCCGATACTGCGCCTTGAAGGATGTTTCTTATGGTTTCCGAGAACGCCAAGTAACCAACTCCAGTGATATGTAAGAAACTAAAACCTGTGATTTCAGTAACTACATGTGGTGTTCAGCATTTTCGCGGAGAAGCTACCTCCCCGATACTTGAAAGGTGGTTCCTGTGAACATTCCTTAGATTCGGTAATATTTTTACGAGTTTTTGCGAAATGCCAAGTGATCATCTTCATTGATATTTATGTTCAACTGCCGGTGATTTCAGTGAGAGGAAATTAACCTCCATGTGGGTTCAGCATTTTTAACAGAGAATCAGCCTTCCCTGATAGTGTACCTTGAATAATAGGTCGTAAGGTCATTCATGAGATCCTGAAATATTTTTCCGAGTTATCAAGGGACCATTCAATGGTATTTGAGTTCCCACACCACTGTTTTCAGTAAGAGGAAATTATCCTAAATGTGGGTTCAACTTTTTCATGGAAAACCGACCTTCCCCGATACTGAACCATGAAATAGTTTTTACAAGTTTCTTGAAAGGCTAAGGGACCAACTTCATTGATATTTGACTTCAATTACTGGTGATTTTAGTAAGAGGAAATTTACCTAAATATGGTGAACTATATTTGTATGGAAAAAAGGTCTTCCCCTATACTGAACCTTGAAGAAAAGTTCCTACGACCAGTCCTGGGATCCGCAAATATGTTTCCAAGATTTTTGAAATGTCACCAATTGCAATGATACATAAGGTTAAATACCAGCTATTTCTACACAGGGTAATCAACTAAGTAGTGAAAGGAAGTTAATCTAAATGTGGGTTCTGCATTTTCATGGTGAATAGGTCTTCCCCGATACTGTACTTTGAAGGATAGTTCTTATGACTATTCCGGAGATCCGGAAATATTTTTCAGAGTTTTTTTTTTAATGTCAAGCGACTAACATCAATGCTAATTATATGAGTTCAAACACTGGTGTGTTCCGTAAGATAAAATCAACCTAAATGTGGGTTCTGCATTTTCATGGAATGTCGGCATTCCCTGATACTGTACCTTGACGAATAGTTCCTGGGATTCAGATATATTTTTTGAGTTTCTTGAAACACCAAGAGACCAATTGCAATGATATTTGAGCTCAAACACTGCTATTTGCAATAACAGGAAATCATCCTAAATTTGGGTGCAGCATTTTCATGTAGATCTCGCTTAACTCAGTCAGTAAAGGCGCAGCTACAAGGCAAGATCATGCCTGGACGTTACTGGGTTCGATTCTCTGTCCGGTTAAGTTTTTTTTAAGTTGGAAAATATATCGAGTACCTTGATCATAGAGTATCATTGTACTTCCTACTCAATTATACAATGCAAAAATGGTACCTTCTTCGAAAACTCTGAACTGTGGAAGTGCATATAGAAATCTAAGTTGAGAGCACGCAATAAGCTTGAAATGCGAACAATAAGAAGAAGATTTTCATGGAGAACGTGCCTTTCCTGATACTGGACCTTGAAAAAAAAAGTTCAAGGCCATTTCTGAAATCCGAAAATATAATGTCGAGTGTTGTGAAATGAAACGTGATAATCTTCAATGATATATGAATTCAAATAAACACAGGAAAACATTCTGAATTTTACTGGTGTTGTAAACATCCATGCATGCAAACATTCATGCATGTAAACTTCAATTTCACGTAAACTAGCAACTTGCAAGAAATGTTGTATACAAATATGGACAGTTGCGTAGAACAAGTGGAATATTTCATTGCATGTCTCATAAATTTACACGATCTTTAATGTAAACATATATCTCCATTTATATGCATCATAGTAACTGTAATTTACACTACTTTTTTAAACTGTGAAGGCAATTTACATACACGTGAATTTACCGAATTATAGAGTTTAGCATATTCATGGAGATAAGACTACGGAGCCTTCCTTAGCTCAGTCAATTTTAGCATAGTTCCATTCTGGAGGCAGCTGGGTCCGATTCCTAGTTAAGTTCGGTGGTTATTCATCTATGCAAACATTGTATATATTTACGTTATTTGACAAATCACAGCTAATCATGACATTCACTTATTGCAAATAAAATTAATGAAGAAAACAATAGTACTGCAGTCCTGATTATCAGAGTTTTGTCAAATAATGCAAATATAATTTACTGACAATGTTTATAGTGTTTATCAAGTTTATCTAGTGAATATATCATGATCATCCATAATATAGTGAGTAGATGTACCTTGTCAACAACAGAAAATCACCTAATTGTTAAATAAAAGCTAATTATGATCCAAAACTGCAAAGCAGGGAAAAATAATTATAAATAATTATTGATTTAAAATAAAAACAACGACGGAATAGAATTGGTAATACGCCCAAGAACAGAATGTGATTTGTGGGCTCGAGTCCCGCCAACAATACCGTTTTTTTACTATTTTCTAATGCACACCCCAAGTAACCAAAAGTTCCGCATTCAATACTTCCAAGTTCCATAAAGTTCAAATAAAGTTTCGACAGAACATTCAAGTTCCACAAAGTTCGAATAAAGTTCTGACAGAACTTTCAAGTTCCATAAAGTTCAAATAAAGTTCCAACAGAACTTTCAAGTTCCATAAAGTTCAAATAAAGTTCCAAAAGAACTTTCAAGCCACATGAAGCAATCCGCACAAATCTTTTTTTGCAACAAAACTTAATGTACGTGAATATGAAATAATCAGTGGCCCGAATAAATCATATTTCTTATATTTAGGCAACATTCTATCCAAAAATTAAAAATAAATTAAAAAGTAATTTCCTGGATTCGAACCCGTGTATTCGGGCATGTGATCTACGATTGCTAACCACTGCGCCACAAGTGTGATGGAATATCATGCGGGCAAACACCAATTTAAATTCATCAAGGTGTTGTGTTTCGTATTCAAGTCAGTCAGCTGGCTCAGAAAACTTCAACAATAGGCGGGACAACAGCTCACTTTAATATATTTCAGATGACGTAGTGGTTCGTGCTGAGACTCTCACGCAGAAGGACTGGGTTAAATTCTTCAAACAGCTTCATTACTCCTACTAATGCTTAATCAATACACATTAATAACCTGCCTTTAGAAATAGCTTTCATAAATGTGCTAACTAAATAAAGAATTAGTGTACAGGACAAAAACCTTTTTTAATTTATTTTCTAAAAGTTCCGTTCAAGTTCCGCCAGAGGCTGCTTAGAATGCTCTTCAATTATGGTACCGGAACTTTCAAGTTCTTATAACGACTTAAAAATTAGGCTGCTTAGAATTCTATAGACCACCTTCAACCAAGGTGCTTAAGCCATAAATAGCCTTTTATCAGAACTTTTGGCTACTTGGGACATTCATGCCCTGCTCATCATATGTGTCTGTGAAAGACTCTTGAAAGCCAATACCTTGACTTCTTCTTCTTCTTATTCGCATTTTTAAGCTTATTGCTTATATATGTTTTCATAGAGTTGATAGTTCCGTTAGAGTACGGCAGTGTGAAACATATGATGAGCAGGGCATGAATGTGTGCATTAGAAAATAGTAAAAAAAAAAACGGTATTGTTGGCGGGACTCGAGCCCACAAATCACATTCTGTCCTTGGGCGTATTACCAATTCTATTCCGTCGTTGTTTATATTTTAAATCAATAATTATTTATAATATGTTTCCCTGCTTTGCAGTTTTGGATCATAATTAGCTTTTATTTAACAAGTAGGTGATTTTCTGTTGTTGGCAAGGTACATCTACTCACTATATTATGGATGATCATGATATATTCACTAGATAAACTTGATAAACACTATAAACATTGTCAGTCAATTTTGTTAGTAAATAGTGTCTTAACCAGAGTAAATGTCGTGGAAATGGTATGGAGAAAAAACGTCACGTCTTTCTCGGAGGGTTTTCAACCAGTTGGTATGATTTTTTGCATGTTAGTCAATGCATGTTGTCAATAGAGAACTAGCCACTCGCAGAAAATCAGAGCGGTTGGTTGAAAACCCGCCGAGAAAAAGCGGTGGTAGTCGGCAATGCGTTCTTCGGGAGCTGTACAATCATACTCAGTTCTTCGATGCACAGGTCAATTATATTTGCATTATTTGACAAAACTCTGATAATCAGGACTGCAGTACTATTGTTTTCTTCATTAATTTTGTTTGCAATAAGTGAATGTCAT